>NW_010296262.1:116937-125515 GCF_000700745.2 Antrostomus carolinensis | reverse complement strand
GCAGGAAGATTTCAGCTGCCAGTTGCTGGTTTCTGTTGCTCTATCAGGATGGGCAGTATGCAGATATAAAACAAATACGTTTTCTCTGGGTATATATTCTATATTCTGCATTTATAGGGACAGGGCAGGTACTGCACAGCCAATAAAGAGCCCTTCCTTGCTTCAGGGTTGAAGAGTTTCCCTAAAACTAGACCCTGTGTATAACTCTATAGATTAATTAATCTAAAATAATTTCTAAAATTTCCTTATATAGCATGTAATTCTTCAGCATGTGAAGCAAATGTGAACTGTGAGGTCTTAATAAAAAAAACCCCAAAACCCAAACCACCACAGACCAGAAAAGAAAGACTCTCTTGTACTTCCCCGTGAGGGCTCATGTGTTAGTTGAGATCCATGCGCTGTCCCAGAGCATCTCCTGCATCCCCAGCATCTCCTGGGCGCAGCACCCATCACCCCTGGTGCAGGGTGACAGAAGAAAGCTGAGACGCTGGCTCGTGCTTTGTAATATCCATTTGTATTTATGGCCTCATTCTGAAGAGTATTAAGTGTATAAAATATGTATGTTTAAATGATGTATTTGGATCTTAAATTCGCTCCACTGTTAATGTGCTTTTAAGAGTTTTCATGACAATGTGCTTAGGTAGCAACAAATTGGGCTTGTAGAAACGTGGAGGGAAGTTGAAATTTAAGATGCCAGGTGAACGAACACGAGCTTCTTCAGCTGGGTTCCGCAGCAGGAGGAGGCAGGGCTGGAGTGTGGCTGTGTGCCCCTGTCCCTCCACAGCTGCTGGACTGTCCTTACCAACTAGAGCTAACCCTGGGGCAGTCAGGTATAGAAGATAAATGTTAGGAGATACTTGATTAATGATGCTTCTGGCTTGGACAGAGGAAAGGATGTTCCTGCTCATGGCTCCGGCCATCTCTGAGCAGGCTGATGGGGAAGACTCTCCCATTGCTGTGTGTCCTTCAGCGGCTGGAGATGAGGCGACTCATCACGCAGATATTTGTAGTCACATGCTGCAGAGGTTTTTAGGCAAATTTTGTTTAAGGAACAGTCAGATGAAAAGTATCAAAGCTCAGTTTTGTTCCTGTAAATCTCAGAATATTCGTCATAGGTTAAGGGGATGAAAGCAGTCATGTGTAGCAAAGCCACACTGCTGGGCTCTTGTGTTGAGGAATTTAGGGGGAAATGAGTATCATCTCTTTCATTGACTTTCATCACTGTGTCTTCCTTTATTTCCACGCGCCGAGGTCTGGCAGCCTTGGAACTAGCCAGATCATTTCTAAAATGCAATATTTACCCTCTGCTGCTTATTTACCAGTCTGTATCCTCAGTGACAGAACTGATTCGGTTGGTGCTGCTGCACTTTTAATGTTACCTTTTATGTCCATGTTTGTTCCAACAGAGTGGCCACTAGCACAGACGACTTGAACTTGTATCACCCGCAAACTGACAACGCTGGAGCCACCAGTTTGTCATTATCCCTACTAGTGTATCTGATTTAATTTTGGGACAGTGGATTAATTCTTAAAATTGCAGTGCTTTTTGCTCGTTAATGGTCAGTAAATGATTCTGGGGGAGGGGGTGAGGGCATGGAATTCATCAGTTTTGTAGTCATTTTAATTCTTCTAGTTTTAAGTTGTTCTATAAATATGTCTTTATGGATGTAGTTTTACTAGCTTAAAAACATCTAATTGAAAACAGTTGCTTAAATCTCTTTGGATCAAGAAGGCAGTAATAAGCAAAGAGAGTATCTTATCCCTACAATCCAGAAACGCTTAGTGACTGGTATACTCAGTGTATGTGTAATCAGCTTCTCGTTTCATCTAAAAACCTTAGCTCTTTTGGTGTGATTTAGTACTTCACCAGCAGCGTGTTTTTTTTCTTGTCTCTAAGATTATCAACTAGTGAAACAAAATATAAACCAAAATGGCATAACATAGAAAAATGGTTTTTAAAAATATTTAATATATTTATGCCATCACATTGCATGTATATGTTCTTGAATGTCATCGGGCTTCTAAAGAAAAAAAAAAACCAACAAACATTAGATTTGCCTTCTTGTAAATTAACGTTTTGTTGCACATTATGTAATGTTATTCTTATGACTTAACGTTTGCATCAGGCAGGACTGATCTCTGCTGTTTTGTAAAGTACCCAACAGATGAACCCATAGCTCTTAGACGAGATCAGCCTGGGTGTTTACCTATTGACGCTGCTTGTGATTCCAAAAATCAATGAGTTCCAAGGGATAAAAACTTGGATCTGCTTTCTTTTGCTTTCTGAAATAGCTAAATTCTGTGGGTGTGGGTTTGGGGGCAGGGGAGGGGGGTTGTTGCTGTGATTTGGGTTTAGTTCCTTGTCTACTCTTTGCGTAATGTCAGAAATTTAGGTCCTTTCTAGCTTAAGGGATGTAATGACTGTAGATCCCATGCATGATAGTGAGATACTTAGATTATTTAATCATAGAATGGTTGGGGTTGGAAGGGACCTTAAAGATCATCCAGTTCCAGCCCCTATTTAAACAAAAATTATTGATGACCACTCTGGCTGTTGTCCTTTTTTTAAAGAGGTTTATACTTACCTTTTCTGACTTGAAATGGGGTACTGTTTTCCAAAGTGATCCTCAGAAAGTGCTCTACCAAACCTCATAACACCATAAATGATACAGGATTCATGTCCAAGTTGGGAAGCAAGGAAGAGAAAGCCAGTCTGTGCTGGGGGAGAGGGAATGCAAAACCACGGATCTTTCTTATTGCAAGTGGGAAATAAAACAAGTTAACTTCCATGATCTTCAGTGATCATTTCTTTGAAGACCTGTGTTGATTCATGTGGCTAGGACTGGTTCACATGGTCAGTTATGACATCTCATTTAGGAGTAGTAATTAATAGAGGTGGTAATTTCATAACTTGCAAGTACACATTTAACTGTGCTCTAGATTGCATGGATCTTACTGCTTAAACAGGTGACACAGGCTTTCTTCATGGGACAACTACATCACTCAGAGTTTTGTCATTTTCCTTTTTTATTCATTTGATTTCTAAATGTGAAATAATTTCATCCAACTTTATCAATCTGAAGTATTAAAAAGTTATAGTAGCATCATGTCTCGGAGCACGGGCAGTTTGGACAGGCTGCCTTCCCACAATATGAAGGAGCACACACTTGTGCAGCTGCAGCATCTTATTCTTTGTTCAGGACTTAAAATGCAGTGAGAGTTCAACCCCTGAAATTCTTTTTCTGAGTCTTTTTGATAAGCAAGTAGCACTTCACACGAGCCCATTGTTAAAAATCACTTGCTCTTTGGTGGTTTAAGAAATGCGTAAGTGTATTCTGTCCATCTAAAAGCCATCCATTATAAAAAATAATCAGACATCCTTTTTTCTTGTACATTTGTGTCATTCTGTGAATCAGAAACATTTTATGTACTAAGGGCAGCGTGCTTTGCTTTTGGAATTCCTGAGTTTCACTAAAACCCCAGGGCATAGTTGGTTCGGGAGACCTGAGGTGACCTGTAAATGGGAGCTGCTGTGTCCCTTTGCTGCTTAGCAAGATGATTTTAAAGAGAAATTGAAACACAGTGTCCAGACACAATATGATAACGTTTTAATCCAAAGAGAAAAGCAGTATTTTTATAGTAGTTGACCTCTTGAAAGCACATTCAGACATTAATTATTTCTCATAGCTTTCCTCTTAGAGGAAGATGGGCAGTTTCCTCATTTGTAAGTGACGAATTCGAGACTGAGAGAAAAAAAATCAGGTGGCTTTGCTGAACCCAGAGAAACTCCTTATGCAAGCAGGACAAGATCTGAAGAGCTCCTGTACAGATATTGGCAGGCTTTGAATGCTGAGCTCTCTCTGCAGGCAGGAAAGGTGTAGGAGAAAGTAATAATCATTTTGCAAATTGTTTTGCTTATGACAATATGCTGTCTCATTTCTGAACCAGCTTTTGCATTCTTCCTGGACTTCAAATAAAGTCTCAATTTTTCTCCTAAATCCCAATGATGGACTGTATGTAAACATGCTGACAAGCTCAAAAATAATGATGAGCAATCTGCTCACTCCGTGTGTGTGCATTATGTCCAAAGAAAGAAGCTAAAGTTGGGTGTAAGCAGCTGGGCTGCTGTCTTATGGGGTTCCCTTCTTTGGGCTTCCCCAGTCTTCCTGTGGGATCTCTTCTTTCGGTTTAAGGCAGCTTAAAATTAATGAAGAATCTTTATGGGTGTTGTCTTGAAGTTGGATTAATTTTTAAAATCTAAACTATTTCAACCTCTCCTTATTTTACTGCTCCACTTTTGATGATGCTTTTGATTCTGGAATTGCAGAGGGGATGGCAAGAGTTTTATCCTTTGCACAAGTCAAGGTTCAAACCTAGAGTTCTGGGTCAAGGTGGCCGTGCCTCTAAATGAGAAAAAAGACTTTAAATTCTTTAGGGGAAGGTGTGCTTCTCACATGCTGGTAAAATACCCAGCACCAAGTTTTAGGTCAACCAGACCAGCCAACAGCCACAATCTGCCTTGTACAGAGAGGAGGGGAGCAGATCCCCGAGGGTTTGAGAAGCTCCAGAAGTTATCTGCACCCACAGAGAGACATGGATGGGTCCTCCATCCAGAGTGGATCCTGCAGGATCTCTGTGTGGCCCCCACTGCTGACTGAAGTCTCCTGCAATGAGGTGGCATGTCCATGGCTGGGGCCACACGTGCTGGGCCCAGCGGTTACTCTGCTCCCCAGTAGTGAAGCAAGTGTTGCTCTTCATACTTGAAGGTGCAACCATATCTCCTAGGCACTGGAAATATGGGACAATGGGATTTGAGGCAAATGATGCCCAGATTCCTCACCACATTAAAATATATCTACTGGGCACTCTGCTCCCTGGCTGCTATGGGGGTTCATTAGGGGCCTCTGTTTTGTCACCTCTTTGTGCTTCTGCTGGAAGAGAACTTTGAAACGGTTTCCTGCTGTTGGGATGCCGAGCAGGGGGGCTGCTGCTGGCTTGTGTTGAGTGTGTGAGATGCAAAATGAAGTTCCTGTATCAGTTGGGAATTTTGTGGAATTTGCTCCCATTTGACAATGTTTCCAGATGGAAAGGAGCAACCGGCTGTTTCCGTACGGGGCAATTTTCATTTACGTTAAATGGGTTTGGGTTTGGGGAGGGAGGTCTGCCGCTTTGTTTTCAGTAGCATGAAGACAGATGTTATTTCACTGGACTATCTGGAAGCTTTTTCTCATCCCACAGTCTGTTATAGGTGCACGTCTTTTGAACAAAGACAAATTCCATTGGAAGTGTTATAAAGCTAGCTGCATTTTCAGTTCTTTTAATGATTCCTTATTTTTCTAGCACAGTAGGTTAGAAACGTGTTAAAGCTCGTGGTAAAGTAATTTATGAAGGGCAGATGGAGTTCAAAAGGTTCAAATATACAAGTTCAGTTCCAGCATCGTTTGGATCTTCACACCTCAGTGTCCCAATAGAGAAACTGGATACTGAGTTTTTACAGGTTTTACTGTAAAAACTGAGCCCTCCAGAACTTTTAGTAACTAATGGATTTTGCAGAAATGATTTGACTACTTTGGATGTCCATTAGCTGGTTTGCTTTTATGTCTTTGCTGGAAACCTAAATGGCTTTTACTTGCACTTTTTTTCACTAGTTATATGTTTGCAAGAGATGTCTTTTGTATTACAGTAGCCGGTAGGAAAAAAGAGATGTCCTCAGAAATTGTAAGAGCATTTAATCATAGTGTATCCTGACTAGAATTTAAACTGTGTGTTGTCAAGAAAGTTTCCATCTGTAGCACACCAATCCCGAGCTGACTACGTGCAGTTTTAATCTTCTGACTCTTGAATTCATTCTTTTTTGTGTGGCTTTGGTGGTGTTAAAATTTAATCCTCGGCAGTTACATTGTATTAAGTCTATTTTTCTCTCCTTTCCTTGCGTGTCCTACTTTATTACTGGCAAAGGATTTTGAAATATCCTGAAAATCTGTGTTTTCTAATGTGATTGATAAAATACCTTTCTACCAAATGGGGTAGTTTAAGAAAGTTTCCTCTCATCTTTGTCGAGCTGCTAGACACTTAGCAAAATTAATCCCCTACAATATACAATTCTTATCAGAGGTGCATGTCTTTTATGGGCAACTGTCAAAAATATTTTGCTGATTTACAATAATTTTTCATCCGGTTATGTTCATTATATGTCACTCAGACTGGCTTTATCTATGTTATATCCCAAATGAGAATGAATTTTGTCCACTACCATGAAGAGCAATGTGTGTAGTGTTCTGTATGGCAAAATGGTACAGAATAAGAGTAAAAACAGATAAATCTCCACATTTTGGTTGCCATTCCTCCCTAGTTTTGGGTACACGTGACGATTCTGGAAATTTTACACATGGAAAAACTGGCTGGCAAAGCAGCAGAGGAGTGAGAAAACCACTTCCATTTTGGAAGAGAGGAGTTAGGATGGGTGTGTTCCTCCGTGTCGAACAAGCACTTAGGAGGAAGGTAGTGTTGAAGCTGGTATGGTTCACCACACAAGGGTTTTATTTTGTGGTGGAAAATCTAATCTTTCCGAGACCATTTCTCTTGGGTATCCAAGTCTGAAGTCTGCTTTATATTGGGAGATTGGCATGAAATCCACAGCACTTTAAGAGGATAAGGGCCTTTGTCTCCAAAATGTACATTTTTTTTGGAACTATAAAGGCAGTGGAACAAGAAATGGTTTTAGGTATATAATGTTAAGATCCAATCCTATAATCCTTTCTCAAGTAAAAATATGTTATAGATCCATTTTATCGATTCATATCTTTTCTCCATGTGTTTTATAAGATTCACTTAAAATTAAGAGGAAACCTTCTACATTTTACTAATGATTAAAGAATTTTAAAAAGATTTATTATAAAGACCTACTTCAATTAACCAAACTGACATCTTTTTCTGGTTCCTCTACAGGCACTGTTTGATTTCTGGAAAAAACATGGGAGAGTTTTTCCCTACCTCCCCCCCCCCCCCCCCCCCCCCTCTTTTTTTTTTAATCCCATTTCTTTTAGAGCCTTTCTCATTTACATGGTCACTTCAAAGGACCCCACAGCCTGTTCATACATTAGGAAATTGAGTTGTTCTTCAGCTCCAACTCAGAATAAACAATATTCTGGATACTGTTGTGCTTGTTAAATATCATGCAGTATTTGAAGCCCTTCTCTCCTTCCTTGAAGCCTTATTGAAAGATGGGTAATAAATATAAGCAAAGTACAGGAAGAAAACAGGGCAGGGCTGGGAAGGGAAGAACTGGGTGAGAGAAAAGAGGTGATGCAGGGAGCTGCTGGGCTGGGAGGAGACGGATCTCTGTGAATAGATGTGTTCAGTTTTCAGTTTACAGGCAATGGGACAGAAGAAACAGAATCAAGAGGAGGAGGAGTTGAAAGGAATTGAAAAGACAAGAGAGTTATTCAGTAAGTAAATTAGAAATTATATCCGATAAATAGATGAAAACAAGAGCAGATCCCTGACTAATGCCAGTTGTTCTGGCACCACTGTCGTCAAATCAGTTTACACTAGTTCAGGATCTGGACAGACTGGCTGAGTTGAGACCAGAGACTAATTTTTAATCTGGACTTCCTTGCTTTGTATACTTAAATTGGACATTTTCTGACATCATAAATTATAATATGCAACAAAAATAGAATTGGCATAGGTGCTCAGAAGGAGAGAAAAGTGATAAAAAAGAGTGGCTGTCTGGTGCACAGTGATCTTTGATGTCAGAGGATCATAGCTGTTAGTTTGTCAGTTATAATGAACATTTATATGGCTACTTTTATCTTGAATGGGCTAGATAGTCTGGCTGGTGAATATGGACATGATTGTACTGAGATTACAGAGATTTAAATCAATTGAGGTTCTGGCTCAATATATGCAGGTGAATTTGCTTTGTTCTACCTTAACATAGTAGATTTCTTACAACAATATTGATGGTTTAAGGGAATTGTATGTATTTGGGAAATATTTAAATATTTTTATATTTATCAAATGGAAATACACAAGTTGCCCAGTGCAGGCAGCCACACTCTGCTTTCCAAGAGAACCATGGCCACTGACATTTTAGAAATCAGTTTTACTCAGAAAAAAACCCCAGAATATTTCTTCTGTTTGTGTCAAGCTATGGGGAAAGCAGCACCTTCTGCATCAGCAGGCAGCTTTGTGCCCAGCCCTCGTGTTTTACTGAGCTAAGGTCCCTTACCAGCACAGAGAGAGAATTTTCAGTGCCTGAAATGACTCACTTTTAACGGTCAGTTCATTGGCCAAATACTGATGCACTTTAATTCAGATGTAAAATTTAGAGCAAATGATGTGCTAAATATTTAGCAAATAATGCTGTGGGATGCATTTTTATTTTTTTTGTCTTCATAGCAGCATAATGCTTTGGCCATCCCTCCTCCATTTCTGCTAAGGCACCTCCTGAAGTCAGGCTTAGGCTGCTTTTAAAATGAGCCAGCATCACTTGGATGTGGGTGAGGTGCAGCAATTTGGGAATTGCTCCCAGCTGGTGGAGAAGTTATTTCCAAGCAAGCTGGGTGGCTCTTTA
>NW_010296262.1:103577-116913 GCF_000700745.2 Antrostomus carolinensis | reverse complement strand
CTCTTCCCAGTAGAAATGAGCTAAAATATATAGAAATTGTTGCTTTGACAAATAAGCTAATGAGCCACTCAAGTTGCTTTATGTATTGAATGTAGTTGCTTGACAGTTATTATTATTTTCTAATTATATTAAGTTATAAATTATTAACAAGTGTTTAATTTTAGTCCAAACAGATCCAACAAAAGGGATTTGTACAGTTATGAATTGCAGCAAAATACAAAATTGTTGAGCTTTTAGTATATGCAAACTTGGAGACCCTGGTTATTTCTCCCTCTTTCAACAGCCAGTCATGAAACTTTCTTGACCTTTTCACCTTTAAACTTTAGTTGAACTTGGAAAGAAGACTTGTGAATTGTGGAGGAAAGGAGGGAAAGAAAAAAAAAAAGGAAAAAAGGGGGGGGAGGAAGGTCTGATTATATGTTACCGTAACAGTAATACTAGCAAAATAATCCTCCTCTTGTGCATGAGTGTCTGCTACTGCAAGCTTCAGGGTAATAAGCTCACATGACATGCCTAGAGGCTAATGCTGGCCTATGCTTTTTTTTTTTTTCTTTTTCTTTTTTTTTCTTTTTTTTTGGTACATATTTAAACAAAGGCTGATTATCCAAACAAGAATTTGGACTGCATCAACTGGACCAGTTAAATTATAGTTAGTAAAACTTGGCGCCTTCGGAGCTTGGAATGTTACAATTACAGCTGGATCCTCATTTGTTAGGCAGCCTTACAAAATAATAAAAGTGGAGATTTTTATCTTTACAGGACATAGCTTAACTCTTTGAATACAGAGAACTAAGTGCCAAATATTACAGTTACTGCTTAGGCATACTATTCCAGGCCAATAAATGCAATTAAACAGTTGTTTAATGCTCTCTATAAGACATAGGGCAAAGGGAGCTGCTTTGCCAGAGCTCAGATGGATGTTGTGGCACTTATAGTGGACATTCAATATCCTCCAGGATTTCTCTGAGCTGAGGAACAAGAACACAACAAGCAGTTTGTTGTTTGATCTCCCTTGTTTTGCTGTTGTCTTTTTGACAGTATCGCTGTGGTTTTATTTGCATTTCTCTTATTTTTGTATTTCCTGTTGCTATGAAAAAAGCTTGTGTCTGTGTAGGATGTAGGTGGTCCCTGTAGTTGGTCTGATTTTCACCTCTCGGATGAGCTGGAAAATTGTTTTCCATCCTGGCTTCAAATCATGAGCAAACTTGTCACTATACCCTGCTGAGGGCTACAGGATTGCCTCTCTCCGTTGCCATCCTCATGGGCTGCTTTGGGGTGGGGTAGGTGGCAGGGGATGTGCAGGCAGAAGTGACGTTTCATTTTAACAAACTGCCGTTGACCATTCCAACCTTTTTTTCCCTTCTCTCATCCTACAGAGAGGGATTGACTCTGATTAGTTACTCACAAAGCCAAACTTTGGCTTTCTGGTTGTGTAATACCTAGCTCTGGTTGCCAGTCAGAAAATGTAAATTCTTTTCCCAAAATTAAACAGAGAGTCCTTATCATTAACCCAGACCAGATCGATGCCTTTGCATTAATTCATGTGGAGCAGGGCCAATTTACAGCTCTCTGATCTGCCCGGTGGTTTTTTTGTGCATAGGTTTATCTCAGTTTCTTTTTTAAGAAAGTGTTTATTGTTTGCATTTTCTAAAAACCTTATTGAGTAATAATGATTGCAACTTAAGCAATCAAGACTATCCAGAATGTTTGCAAGAGCCCACCAGCTAGATAATGTTTACCAGGCTATACCAGGAGTTTTATCTTTTGTCTTCTTTGACCAGTATAAAAGTTAGCATTCGTTAAAATGTGAAAAAGTTCATTTCCTTTACTGTGACAGTTTTACCATGATGCTGTGTACTTTTGTCTCAGTAATGACAAATAATATGGATAATATGTAATTGCTGCAGTCAAGATACCGTGGGAGTTATGAGAGCAAGGAGTGGGTATTTTTGAATGAGAGGACATTAGTTTTCTTGCATTGTAAACTGGGAAGTTAAAGAATTTTAATCAAGATAAACTTGCAGATTCATAAGGTGCAACTTAGTCTGGGAGAAGTGATACCAACTGGAAATAAGAAAGTCCTAAGGAAAAATTGTGAGTTAATGTTTACTCTTTTATTACTATTTTAATTGAATGTCTTTACAACGTGACCTTTTTAAATTGTAACTATTTTAAAAAGGAATATTTGTGCACCATAAGCCCATGGAAAGCGCTGGTGGGTGCAACGTCTGTCAGCTCCTGCACTCTTATCACCCTGAGCTCAGCATGGAGCCCAACATGAAGGCTTTGTCGTCAAACACTCTGAGTTTGCCATGGTTGTGGCTCATGGGAGAACTTCTCCCTCTGTACCCAGGACTTGGGCAACAAGCCCCTTTCCATAAAACTCTTGATGTTTTTGTTGGGGACCATTGTGCCTACAGGAGGTAACACTGCAGGAGGAGGAACTGATGGATTCTGAGGGCAAATACTTGGACTTTGTCTCCTTTGGAGGTTACCTGCTGTTTGTATGGGAGACAGTCAAGGATTTCTTCTCCCAGTTGTGGGAAGGAGTTTGGTTCTTGCTCTGTGATCTTCCCACAGTCTGCTTTTTGCTTAGTTCTTAGCCACGCCATTGAGAAGAAGTAGGGATGCCCCTATTAGTCTTTTGCATGACAATATTTAACTTCAAGCAACAATATTTGGATTCTGGCCAGAAGAAATAGTTGTTTTGGTTTGGGTTTTTTGGGGGTTTTTTTACATCTGGTGTCCTTGCCTTTTTTCTGTATTGAATAGACTCACCTTATGCCATAGCGAGATGACTGAAATAGTGCGTTGCTGATTTAAGAGACCCAGGTTTACAACCTAGATACAAATATCTGCAGTACCTGGAATACCCATCAAGAAGATATCATTGGTAGTAAAACAGAAAAGAAAGCTTAGCTGATCCATTAGGTATTGCAGATGAGATGATCATCATCACCAAGCTGTTGACGGAGGGAATCTAAAATTTTAGAATCTGTCTTCAGACAGTCTGAGTATGTTTTCAGCTGCCAAGAAGTCGTCAACAGGAATGATCTGTGGATAAATGAAAGCAACGTGCTGTATCTGCGAGAGACAGTGTTCAGTCCAGCAGCCTTGCTTTTCAAATATTTTCTAAAACACTAATTAGGAAACAGTCTTGGATCAGACTTTAGGTAGCCGATACTGTATTAAAAAATTATTCCCTGTCTTAATTTTTCTCATCTGTGGTTTTATCTAATTCATCTTCTCTTTTTTTCCTCATCCTTTGTTGAGTAGATTTATTCCTGGATCAGCAAGGGAGTGAAGGAGAGGAAGCAGGGAAGGAGTTAGTTGCCATCACAGAGGTCTTTCTGAACTATAGTTCCTACTCTCTTTCCTTTTCTTGCATCATGGATTTATTGTGATTAGTCTTCACTTTAATCCTAAAACAATTCAGATTAAATCACAGAGAAAGAAAAGAAGAAAGTTCATGGTGTGTGGGTCAAAGTGAGAAGAGGTCCTAAGTAAAATTTGATCAGTTAGAGCTATACTTGGGGAAAGAAGGAAAAGAGTATTTCTCGTAGAGCATGAGTCAAACTCGCCATTAGGACACGGAGACACAGTCCCTCGTTCCAGTCTGACATACTGTAGCTGCTGCAGGAGACCACGAGGTGATCTTCCTGTCATGGACACTCTGAGGCTGTTTTCTGTAAAGAGTGTTTTAAATCGATCATGGAAGTCAAAACATAAAACCTTTCACAATAATGCCCATTATTTAAGAAAAAAAGAAATAAAGGATTTAGATCTATTTTGTCACTGAGGCTGTTGTTACAGGAGTCACTGGTTTTGGTGCTCCAGATGCATTATAACAAGCAGAATTATTTTCAGTTTATTTAATTTTAATTAACATTATGCATTATAAAATGGTTCCCTTGAGTGTACAAGAACCGCTTTAAAAGTTGCATTTTTGTCTGTGTTTTGATTTCTGAGGAATAATTGATGCACACACAAAAATAGCTGTAGCCTTCTAAGGCTAACAGGGATGTAAATGGTTCGGGGTCTGTTTAAATCTGATTTCTCAGTGCAGTTGTAGTCTTGGGTGAATGGAACAGCAGCCAAGTCTGTTGGTTCTTGTGGGTTGGTTGTTTGTTGTTTTAAGCTTAATTAAAGTAGCTTTTGCTTAAAAAGAAGGAGGGGGAATTCAGTTTAAATGTAGGCATCTCTGATAACTCTGTAATGCATCTTTTTTCTCATGAATTGTGTTTGGAATGGAGGTTTACATAGATGGCCATAGCTGAAAATAATAAGGAAATTCTATTTATGCCACAAGTTAAGAATTCCCATCACTGGCAAATCTTAATTTACTTCTTCATCTGATTTCTGATGGGAAAAAATCTAATTGCTTTTGTACTGGAAATAAAGTTGATTGAACTCAGAATTTTTCCAGTGGCTCAAAAGGTTATTTCCCAAGCAGTGCTTTTTTACAGACTGCAGTGTTTTTTAATTTAGCTCCTTCTTTCGGCAGATAAATGTTCAGTGTTAATATACATAGGGAAAAATAACCTCTTAGCACTAATTTGTATTAGATTTATTGATAGGTGGAACAATATTTGACTTCCAGAAATCTCTAGTTACAGACATAATGGCCTTAACACCGTAGAGATAAAACTGTGTGATAGAGAGATCAGCTAAATATAATTCCTGTGATTTTCTTTGGTTTGTACAGAGCTCTGTAATTTCTTTCTAGAAGAAAACACCAGGACAGGACTTTTGCTGCCTATAGGAACTGTTCAATCAGTATATAGTCAGGAGCATGTTCTTAGAAATACTTATTCTAAAGGTCTTTGAACAGAAAATGTCAGCCATGGAAAACAGGGATTTATTTGAGGGGTTTTTTATTTTCTAAAGAATTATAGAATTTCTAGGGAGCTAAAAATAGAAAATAAAATGTCATTTGCCTTTTTATTTCATAGAATCATAGAATTTACTCACATTTATTCCCTGTAGTCATTTCAGTTGACCTGAGAATGGTACCTGTTGGTGAGAGGAGAGTTGATCATAAGCCAGCAGCTTTTTCATTGAGCACAGTTTGCCTTCACAGACCTATTCAATATGAACAGTGAAAACAAGGTTTTCTTGTGAGATGTCCAACTCTTTTTGGTTTTGGCAAATTCAGAGCTATTTGGAGACTTGAGCTGCTGGAGGAAAGTTTTGCTTTTTGTAGCAATCCCAATTAGAAAAGTTTGAAGCAAGGGTGGTATTCTTTAAACTAATCAAACTTTTCAAACCTCAAAGGTTTAGACCAAAAGCAGCATTTGAAAGCTTAGATAAGTTTTCCTTTTACCAGAGCCTTTGCACAGAACTTGTTTTCCCATCACTTTGGCAAATTCCATTCAGTTATTTCAAGCAGCGTGAATGGATCCACCCTCAGAAACGATTGCCATGAGTAATGGTGCTGGATTTTGTAGACATCAGCACTGAGAAATAGCACGTTGCTGAAAATGAGTCAAAACTACACAAATGGCTAAGGTTGGGTTTGCTTTACATGTGGTGGAACTACTTAAGTGGTGGAATTACTTAACTCAAGAAGCCAGTTGTTTTTGTAATTATAGTAACATTTTTGTCTGCCAAGTTACTTTCAATGTAGCAGGTTTAAACTGATCCAATTAGTAATGAAATTGGTGTAATTAACCTAGCTGTTAATTAAATGAGTGCACGCACGCTGGCTTTCAGTCAGTGTGTTGGGGTAGAGGGTTTTTTTTTTTTTGCATTATCCTGTTAGAGGAAGCAAATTTCTCTCCATATAATCTTTATTTAAAGCATTTGTGATGAGACTTTGTGCCAGGTAATGGAAGTGGAATATGATCTTGAGGATAACTTTGCTGATTCTTGTGGGGGGGTTGGACCTCTTGTGGCTCGGCACCCCTTGGTCCTGGTGCTCAGTTGCACTTTGGAGAGATGAGCCTCCACCAAGGGGTGACTGTTGCCATCACGGTGCTAAAAGATTAACTGGCACATGGAACAAATTAGTCATTTGTAATAACGGGGAGCATGATAAACACTTGACAGGGTTCCCCATGATGTGGCTTGTTTAGTGTTCAGAGAACAGCTTAACAGCAAGAGTCATCCATGACTGGTATCATTGCAAGATTTAAATTAAAACTGCCTCAGAGAAGGTCCAGAAGAAATCCTCCAAGATGAGGGAGGCTCGCTCTGCCGTCTCTGAGATGCTGGTTAAACTCATGTGTGCAGCATTATGGAAAATTCTACTTAGCAGTTGCCTTCCCTGTAGTTGATTACTACAAGATTTCAGTGTTCCCAGTCCATTAATCTTCACGAGCACATCTGCATACTGAAAAATATTTTTAAAAACAACATTAAAAAAAAAAAATTACAAGCGCTGGTAATTTTGAAGATAAAAAGAACTAAAAGAGCAACGATAAACTGTAGTTCACTTGCATTATGTGAATCCCAATCCAGTGTGAGAAGAGGGGCTTTGCCATTTGAAGTATTTTAGTTGCATAAGAGGAAAACGTTGAAAAGTGGTTGTTCTTCAAGCACTGAATGCAGTTCCCACTGCAAAATATCCTGGCCTGCTTTGTATCAAGTAATAATATCTTGCAAGTCAAAAAGGTATTAGGGAGGTGTTAGAGACATCACAGGTTGGAGTTAAATTTAATGTTGTGGCATTGAGAAAGTTAATTATCTTGAAAAGAAACTAATCGTGAAGGTGTCGAAGAACCAAACGCTAGGAAAGCAGGCTCTGGTGTTTTAAGGAGTGCGTGTCTAAACCTGGATAGCTAGAGCCATTCTTTTCTGGCATGTTTCTTGATGCAAATATGATAACACTGATGTTCAGATGCCTGATATTTCCCAAAATGGAGTATTTTTAAGGGTTCCCTTCGTCTTTGGAAACTACAACTTCATCAACAACAAAACCTATGGTTAGTTTTATGACCCTGGGTTTCTATTTATTTTATCAAATACTTTTCTAGTAAGGAGATATGCAGAAAGCATGTCAGGTGACTTTGTGATCCCCTTCCCATTTATTCCAGAAGTATTAAAAGTACTTATTGGACAAGGCAGCGTCTGCTTCGAGGGAAGGCAATTCCGCACGATATAACCTCATAAACTCTGCTCCCCACTTCCAGTGGGGAATGGCACCACAAGGAATTTTGGGGCTTACAGCTCAGGCAAGATCTTACCATGAACCCACCTTCTCTTGGTGGCTTGGGTTGAGATGCTGCCAGACACCTTCTGCCAGCTCCGGCAGCCGTGGCGGGGCCGGGGGGGGGCGGTCCGCGCCCTTTGGGGCCGGGGGCAGCTGTCACGTCTCCAACGGCTGCCGCAAAGTTCGCGGCTCCGCTCTGAGTTCCTGTATCCCTTCCTGAGCCAAGCGCTTCCAGCCGCGACGGGAACGAGGCACCAAGAGCAAACCCAGCAAGGAAGGGCCAAAAATCTGAGAAATACGGTTTAGCCCTTACTTATATCAGATTTTTACTAAAAGTAGCTGGATTCTAAGTTCATTTAAATAACTTAATTTTCTGTATCCGAGTGTTTTTATAGTGAGGGAATGTTGTAAAGAAGTTGTTTATAATGGAGTTTTGTCTTGGACTCAAACCGTTTGCCAGCCTAATATCAGGAACGGTCTGAAAAAACCTGACTGTGGTGGTAGCTTAAGGAAGGGGGACCAGGGTGGGGAAGAAAACCTAATAAAAATAGCTGAGATCATTCAACAGTTATCAAGAAACAGATACTGCAGTTTTATAACAGAGAGCACTAAAAGTATATGCACTCTTAAAAGGCAATTAAAATGTATACTCCAAAACTATAAAACATTTTCTTTTCATCTGGAACATTGAGGGCAGATTACAACACATTAATAACGTTTTGTTTAGAGTTCAGTTTCTGATGGCTTCCAAATGCAGTCTGTGTAGATTAACCAGAAGGAGTCCAGTTCTCTTTTAAGAGAGCTTGTAAAGGAAAGCAATGTGGTAAGATTGTTATGAAAAGCTAGTGTATTTAGGAAATAGCACTTAGCAGGGTCTCTCTGAATGGCTGCCAGGTCAGGAAGCTGAAGTGCAAGGCTTGGCCCTCGTTCAGGCCCCCCAGTCCCGGCTCCTTGACCACACAGTACGTCAGGAGCATGTCCCGGCGAGCCAGGAGCTCCACCACGCCTCCGCCACTTGGCACATGTATTTTCACATAACCCAGGGCTCCGGAGGGGAGGGAGGCACGCCGGGGCCAAGGGAACGGGCTGCTTTTTAAAATAGAAATGGATAAATAAAAAAAGCATGGGAATGGAGCGGCCGCTGGGTCCCGTTGCGGTGGTTAGCAGTATCGGCACGGCGCGGGCTCGCTGGTGGCGGAGGGAGGGGAGATGGTGCCCTCCTCCCGGGAAGCTCGTCCTCTTGCCTTCCTGTGGGCCTTGCGTGAGCTGTACCTCTCGGTAAGGGAACTGAGGAGTACGAGGATGTTCATAGAATCACAGAATGTGGTGAGTTGGAAGGGACCCACAAGGATCATTGAGTCCAACTCCTGTCCCTGCACAGGACAATCGCAAGGCTCAGACCATGTCCCTGAGGGCACATGTTGGCCAAACGCTTCTGGAATCTTGTCAGGCTTGGTGCCATGAGCACCTCCCTGGGGAGCCTGTTCCAGTGCTCCACCACCCTCTGCCTCAAGAACCTTTTCCTCATGGCCAACCTCACCCTCCCCTGCCACATCTTCCTGCCATTTCCTCTGCTCCTGGCGTTGGTCACCAGAGAGGAGAGATCAAGATCCATATTGAATGTGCAGAGAACCATCATGTGAAGGGAAGTGTTGGGTGGCTCAGCATGGCCAGGCTGTGAGCCAGGGGGGGCTGCAGGTTGACAGAGGTGATGTCCCCTCCAGGGCCTGTGCCTCTCCTTTCTCCATGCCTCATTTTCTGCTCCCACCCACCTTGTTTCTAACAGGCTTTCAGATGGGCAGGACCAATCGCAAGGCTCAGGGCCCATGGGTGAGGTGTCCACCAGGGTGAGGGAAACCATCGAGAATTTGGGGCTGTGGAGAGGCTGCCAGGGCACCTGAGCTCTGCTCCTGCCCTCGAAAGGACACGAACATATCCACTGAAAACATTTCCTCTCAACAGAACCATACGACTTCTCATTCTCATACATAAGGATTTTTTACAAAAAAATCTTGCTGCTTTTTTTAATAACAATAATGAGGGAAAACGCCATATTTAATTAATCTTTGTAATGTGTACCACATTTCTGTAAATCCCAGTTTAGGAACTTAATACACCTTCTCCAATGAAGCCTCAAATTGTGTGTTGTGAGATGGGCTTTGTCTCCTTTCCCTCTCCATCTCCCTGAAGCTCTCTGAGGGACTTTGGTTGAGCCATGTGCACAATTCAGTCTTGGTTTTGGCCAGAAGTTGGCCAAGAAGTTGGGACTTCCCAGTAAGCCCAGCAATATTGTATACATGCTGGTGTTCTCAGGTGCTTTAGCTGAATGAGTATGGCACTTGGGTGCAGGTTTAGGTTAGTTCGTAACACTGTGGTTGCTGGGACCACTCGTGACTTTTTCATCCCTATTTTGCTATTAGCAAAAGGTCAAAATGAAATTCTTCAGTATCCATTGTCCACGTTTCCTTCTTTCTACCTTGCAGCCAGCTCTGTGGAAACCCACCAGGTGTTAAGTAGAATAATATAGCAGAGAAGCTTTTATTATTCTGAAATGCTACAGCAGTGTATTTTCTATTAAATGCAAAGGGAAAATGATTGCTCTGCAATCGCTCCTTCGAGACCCGAGTTGTCCTCTGGCCGTGCTTTGTTTGACTCTATAAGTAAATGCTGATCACTTGTATAGGCTGGAATTGTGTCTATGGAACTGCTCTCACGCCCTTAGAAACGGATCTTCTGGTTAGAAAAATCTGCTTTTCACAGCCACTAAGTTCACTTCAGAAATATTTTTACAGAGAAGAGACGGGGATAAAATGCGTGGTTACATTTAAGGCTTGGTACACTAGTAACTCCTGCCTTTCTTGGAAAGAGCATTGTGTGTTACTAACACGTTGTACATTAGCAACTCGTAGGTTTGATGGGAAAAATCTAATAAATTGTCATTACTCAGAACTGAGTAATTATATACAAAATTAAATGTGTGCGTGTGTGTATGTGAAAGAGGAAATTTAACTTGTTATTGGTTTCAGACGGTGACTCATTAAGCCATCCTAATGCCTCAGATATGCCGCAGAAGACTCTAAATATTAACACTTACATTCTCATCTCCATACATGAGGATTTGAACACATAATTCCCTGAGATGAGACTATACCTCTTGATTTTTATTTCTAAATCTATGCTAAAGTGGCAGATGTTAGGGAATAGCTTTTAGCATTTTTCATTTAGATTCTGATTAAAAGATAAGTTTGGGGTTTGGTTGGTTGTTTTTTTTCTCCTTAAAACCAGCAAAACTAATTATTCATGAGCGCAAAAATCATCATCCCTGACTAACAGACATCTCAATTTAGGGTCAGCAGCAGATAATGTGAGGTCTGTAACAACTGTTGGATCATTCAAAATGCTTCCGAGTCCCAGGATGGTGTTTCTGGTTTTCATTATCCAAAGGAATAGAGGAGAAAGTTCAGGGAGCTGCTCTTGCCTTCGCTCCCGCAGTGGCCGTGCACACACCACGACTGCCGCGTCGGTGACTGGTGGGATGTTGGTTTGTCCAAAGCTCCAGGGATTCCTTTGCTTCTGACTCGTTGGGCTTCACCTATTGAGCGATCATTCCCAGGGACTGAAAAGCTGAAAAATGAGAACCAAGGGGAAAAAAAGATTTTTATTTTTTTTTAAGCTGTTCCAGGGTGACTGAATTCCTTCAGCTGCCCGTGTACTTGAAGACCTATTACTGGAATAACAGTTTTCCCATATTTATTATTCATAACCTGTCCACTTATTGGTTATTTGTCACCACACCTTCATTGCTCTCAGGAAAGTTGTTCTCCACTGGCAGGATGAAAACATACTCACTTTCTGTGCTGTATTCCTGTTTTGCTTCCTGATGTGCAATACCTGAAATTGTGATCCTTTGGGCAGTTAGTAGCAGTGTGGAAACAGGTTTGTATCACTGTGCGTTGTGTAAAATCCATGAGTTGCAGAAAAAAAGTGTATCTGATCTCATTAGCTGAGAGATCATAATCCAGTTATTTTATTTTTAATTTCTTTTTCCTGAGCTCTTGAACAGATGCTGCTTTTTGGCCCTTTGACAGAAGTCTTTTAGCTTTCCTTATGAAAATCACAGATTGCAGCCTTCCGTGTGGGTATTTCTTGAGTTACATAGTTAACCTGGGACGACAGAAAAAAGGCATTATTACATTGCTACAAGTTGCCAGCTCCTTGCAAATATTTTAAAGGTGTGGGTGCGTGTGTTACTCTTGTGTAATATCAGTTCTCTGTGATTTTGTAAACAGAACCCTGTGAACCCTGAGTATCCGACCTGCGGTATAAAGGCAAAACTAAAATTACTCATTTAAGGTCATCTGTTTTTACTGAGACACCAAAGGTCTAGGAGAAGGAGTGAGCAAGCATCATATTTCTCAAATACGAAATTTTACAGTGGGAACGTGTTATAAAACATTCTGCCAGTGTTGTTTCCCTTGGGATTTAGAGTGAGAGACATGAAGGCTGACAACTCTCTTCCTGTTGTAGGTCAGAGCTTCAAGGAACTCTGTAATCTTCCCACCAGCTTTACTCTCTCCTGGAACTCACGGTTAAAATTAGATGCTGGCTGAACTTTAGCAGTTCAATTTGAAGGCTTTCAGAGGGAAAGTAAAACAACTGCAGAGGAGAGCTTTCTCACAGTGCCATTTTGAGAAGCCACTTTGTACAGAGTAACGTGGTTTCGCTAACCGATGGGTCTCTTGCATAGCTGTTATCATAAATCATGATTAACAGGAGAGTCAACTGGGCATCATGGAAATAATCTCTGTGTGTACTTTGTCTTGCAAGGAGGTATCTTTCTTTAGGATATTACATTACCTTTTGATTTGATTTTTTTTTTCCTTACTATTTCACCTCTTGCCCCAGCGTTTATCAGTGACAGAATTACACGAGCAGTTTGCTGCCCCAGCAGAAGGCAAAAGATCAAACAAATGCAGGGAAAAGAAAGGGTGACAAGGCCTTCCAGTACGTGATGTGAATTACGAACTGCCGAACCAAGAATTAGGAGTTCCAGCAACGCGGGAAAGCCTCAGCATACAGTACAGGAGGCTGAGGTGATCTGCTTAGTCTCTGCCGCAGGATGCTGTGCCCTTCCCTCTTATAACTCAGCCTGCCTTGATTACCCCTTTTATTCGGGACTCGAAACAGCTTGTAAATTTTTTTATCATTCCTCCCCAGATTGCGTGGAGTGTATTGTACGTAGCCTTTGCTTTCCTTTGTCCACATCTGTTTTCCAAACTCATTACTTTCATGTTATTAGGTTTGTTTAACAAGTTGTGTTTATTTCCATCCCACACGTTTATTTTTTATCTTTTGAAATAGTGCAATGACTCCATCAAGCAATGGTTTATTTTAGAAAAATCACCGTCTGCCAATCCTTCCTGCATATTCATTGTTGCTAGCATCGGCTTTGTCAGCAGACTGATGTCACCGTCAACACCGAGGGCTGTTCAGAGGTGCCGTGCTGGGAATACTGTTACTTGTAATAGTACTACAAATACTTTCTGTAATTTAGAAGGAAGCTCTTCTGAGAAGAGCTTTTGTCTCACTACCTGTTTGCACAGTACCTAGCACAACGTTAGTCTAATCCTGATTGAGACTGAGAGCTTTTCCTTAATGCAGCTATTAATCTGAGCCCATGGCCGGTCTAGCAGCTCCCCGAGGACACTGCTGTTCCTGAAACGTGTGTGACTATCGCTTGTGGATTGATCATCACTCCTCTCTCACTCTAACTTTATGTTTTTGGCAGGTCTGTGTGTTATTTTTCCCACCTGTAGTTTCTCTTTCCAGTCTCGTAGGGTGTTTGAGGGCTGGCTGCTTTTTGTTCTGCATTGATAAAATATCTAAAACATTTGCTCGGACTGGGATCTTCAGGTGGCCACGCTGTGGGAATGGTAAGGAGTGATCACAAATCCCATGCAGTGACGTGAGGTGGGGTTAGCAGAGTTCTCATGTGTTCTCAGAGTGTTTAATCCAGCTTGGAATTTAAGATAAGGATATAAAAACACACCGTGTGCTGTTTATCATTAATTTCTCCTTTTTGTCATCACAACTATAGGCACTTCTTAGATACAAGAAAATTATTTGTATGCAGTTAATCACTCGCAGAAATGCAAATCACATTTGCTGCAAAATCAGTGGAAGAGC
>NW_010296262.1:102567-103544 GCF_000700745.2 Antrostomus carolinensis | reverse complement strand
GGATGAAAGTTAATCTGACCTGGAGCAGCTGCTTTGCTGCCAACCTGGGTGCTGCCTCGCTGCATAGCTTTAGGAGAACCAGACGGGTCTCTGGAGGCTGAATTCCTTCAGAATTAGGGAATAGTTTGTTACACCAAAGGTGATTCTCGATTCTGTGGATCAGTGCATAAATCACTGGAGATTTATAGCTGTTTGTGTGTAAAATGTACGTCCCAAAGGCGTTCTGAAGGTGTTTGCAGTAAACTTCTGACTTTATTCTCCATAGTCATGTCCTACATGGAGGTTGGTTAGACTAGTACAGAGTGGTATAAAATTGTATTTTATCAAAACTTGCAGTTTTCTCCTTATTGTCCTCAGGTGCATTTTTTAGGTTCAAGATGAAGGCAATAGATGTTTTGGCTTATAAACATTTGCTATCCATTAGTATACAGTAACCTATATTTGAAGAGCAGGAGAAGCCTTTGGCAACTGTAAGTAATTGCTGGTTATTGATGCCAAAGCTGTAAAAATGAAAATAGGAAGTCACTGCCTAGGCTCTGAGTGTTGGTGTTGTTTACATTCCTAATTTGATTCACATATTAACCACAATTAACATGCTAGCTAGATTTCCAGCATATGTTTCTTCCATCACAGAATGTTGGTTTTTTTTTCTCTTATGCTTTACTCCAGATTATTCTTAGCTGGAAAACCTTTTAACAAATTCAGACAGTGGGAAAGAATCGTGGTTTGCATTGTGTCAGGTAATATATTTATTGGACTTGGGTGGGGGTGTTGTTCTGTGCTGGGTACTGGTGTGTTAGTGCTTCATGGACTTCGATAAATCTGCAAGCACACGTTCAGCTCTAGTTGGGGGTGAATTTCCTTCTACGTGAAGCATCGCCCTTTTTTCTCTCTCTGGCACTCCCAGATGGAGATGGTGTTCTTGGTTGCAACTGGAGTAATAATAATAGTTCCCTGTGACTCACATCCACTGTTTC
>NW_010296262.1:93876-102550 GCF_000700745.2 Antrostomus carolinensis | reverse complement strand
TTGCAAATAATCCCTCATTTCTCACCCCACCCCCCTTGGTTTGAACTCCCTCATCCCCCCATTTTCTTATGTAGCCCTGTGGGCTATGGAAGGATTAATTGTACCAATAAACACAACTTTATTTTATAGTTTTATAGCATGATTAGCTATCAAATACTCTGTACTAAAATAACATTTGCTAGTCTGTTTCAGGACAAAGTTTTGTTAGGCACAGTGGGCCTTTAATCCCCGGAGGAGTTCAGCTAACTAAATATAATATTAGTTAACATATTTTACTGATGTTAAGAAAATACTTCTGTGCTACAAAAGCAATCCTTAGTTATCGTATTGAGTTCACAGTAATGGCTGTTTTCCTTTGTACATAGTTTGTAAACTCGTAGGTGAATTTGGTTGATTAATTCTGTTCCTCATATTTTTTTAATGGTGATAGATATCTTTTATTGGAAATTACAGTTAGTGTTACAGACAGAGCTTGATTCTGTCATCGTGCTATTAATTAAGACGTTATAGGAAATAGTTGTTTACATAAGCTTTTTAGAGCTAACATTTAGGAAGAGCACTTCATCCCTCTTGTGCCATTTTTCCACTGATCTAATTCCACTGCCTTGGTGGGGCTCTTCCAGATTTATTTCTGATACAATTACCTCACTCCATGCCAAATACAAGGACCTTTCTAAAATAACTTAGGAATTTTATGGTTCGTGCAGTCAAGGCAGGCTGGGATTTTTTTAAGATGTTCAACTGAGATGTCAGCTCAGACAGACCCTGATGTTTTTGGGAAAATATATTCTGGACACTGGGGAAATAATTCTGATTGCCAAGTTGTGTTAGACTACAGAATAATATTCCAAGTGGTGGCAACCTCACCATGTAAGATATTTAAGGTGAGACAAGTGGTTTTGTCGAGAGCAGAGGGAGAGGTGAGATGGTCTAACAGGGCTTTTCCATTTCTGAATCCAGTTAGAGTTTACATGTAAAACCTCATGAAGAAGGCTGAACCAAAAACCAAGTAAAATATTATCAAGAAATATTCCTATGGAATATTAACTGGAACTCAGGAGTCTTTCTTACCTCCTAGAAACATCTGTTGTCTGTTAGCAGCAGGTAGGTGTCCCTAGGATGGGATTTTGCCTCTGATCTCAAGGGCTGGTCACTGGTGAGTGTGGCTGTAAGATTGTTGCATGTTAAGGACTCTGAGAGTATAACTATCCAAAATCTTTTAAGTGACCAGCTTGTTATTAAAAACATGACTCAGTGGCGCCTTTCCTTCTGTCCTCATAGCGTTGACCGCCCTTTATGCTATGGGAGAAACTCGTATGTTTTGATCTAGTATAATCCAAATGTATTTAGTCTGTATTTTATTCCACTTTGTAAACACGTTTTTTCCATAGCTGCAAATGTCTCCACAATTATTTGTTTCAATTTGTAAATTGAACAAAAGGCTTTAATAAACAATGTCCTCAGGCAGCCTCTCCTCTTCTTCTTGTGAAGAAACATGATTTCTAAACCCAGCAGCCTGTAAACTCTTTAGAAATCAAAGGGGAAAGTTCCACCATTTTGCTCAGCTTGGCCATTTAGAAGTTCAAAGCACTTCTTGCCGTGAATAAACTATGTAGTTGAATTTGTAAATAAAGTTTAGAATTAAAGTTGGTATTTTGGAGCCTGCTGCTAGTGGCATTGGTCTCATCCAAAACGTGGTGCTGTTTGGGACAGTAGGAACTTGTTGGAGGAGACTAAGGCACTCGATTGCTTGATTCAGTATTCAGAAGATACACTCCGTAGCTAACCAAAATGTTTGATTTTCTACTTTGGATTTCTGCTTATAATTGCTAAGCTGTAATTAGACAAGTATAAGCTCTGTCAGGCAGCTTCCAGCCATGGATACTGTAAACACACAAGCTTAGAGGTCGTAGTGGAGTGGGATTGCTGGGCAGTGACAACCCAGAGACTTATGACTGCAAAACTTTGCTGCAAATTAGAACTTGTTTGTAGGATCCCCCAAGTCCCCAGCTGTTTCATTGTATTTTAGCAGTATCTGAGGCAATCTTCAGCTTCCCTAGATCCTAAGGAACTTGAGCTGAAGAATTCCTGATTCAAAGACAGTGGATGTTGTTTAAATCACTTACATAAAAGTGTATTATATACTTACTCATGTGTGTTGATAACACATACACACACCCATTCATAGAAAGGAATTAAATTTACCAAACATTGGAGTGGTTACAAAAGAAACCAAATCTTCTGCTGATTCAATTCCTCTTGTATCCAGGAGGGATAGTCCTAAGGAATTTGAACTATCAAATGACTGTACAGTTAAATAGTGATATAAGATCTTACTCATATTTCATGCCACTTGCCTCCCTAAAGGCTTGGATACTCACTAAAAGACAGGCAGCATCTTGCTAGTTTTAAAGCCTCTTTTTTGCATCATTTTTTAGTTTTCTACAGGCTGTACCTAAGCAAAGAAATGTGACATAAATTAGTAGTCTTTCTACAGAAGCTGTTGCTGTTAATTGAAAGAGAAATATTAAATGAAAGAGAGTTACTTCAAATAAACTTCTAAAAATGGAGCGTGGTCAGGCAGTGTGGCGTTAGGAATACTGCCATCCAAGGGTGCAGAAGGGAAGAACAAACACATTTTAAGAGGGGTTGGAGTCATTTTGTGATGATACTCTGGTTAAGACTTTAAAAGGAAGACTTTGATGCATCAAAGACATGAGAAGTAGATCTGAATCTGAAGCAGTTTGGTGTTTAATTGAGGATCCACAGTGGAGAAGGAATCCCTTTACGCCAGAACAACTGCAGAAGCAACTTGCTCTGACTCACACAGTTGATCACGGTGCATCTGGTTTTGCTGGGAGTAGGACTTTGAGAGTTAACTCTAGTTAAAAGCTAGAGATGATCGTTTGGTCTGATGATGATAACAAAAAGAGGCTGTGTCTCAGGGGAAGTCACATAATATAAAAAGGCAACATGAATAGATTAGAACTTGGTTGTGGTGCACAGGACTAACTTGCTTTTAGCAGTGATAGCCCCCAAATATTCTGCTTGTAACTCTTAGATTCACCTTTTTATCAGCCATTCCACAAAAATATTACTTTATTCTATAAGCTTCCTGGACTTTTTTCCTTTGCATCTTTAAGAGAATGATAATTATTACTTCTTTGATATTAAATGATTGAAAGTTCAGCTTTTCCCATATCAAACCCGTTGTTTGCTACTGTAGTTCCCATAGAGTTTTGCTCAGGGGGTTTTTTTTCACTGTGATCTATCATCTTTTTATTTGCTAACACCTTGTGCCATTCAGAGCTCTGGTTAGGAGCACGTTTAGGAATATCCATGATGGACACGTGCTGTCCATGAAATACCAACATTTGTCTGTGCTAAACAGAGGTCCAGAGTGAAGCCGGACTGATGACCAGCATATCCACTTGCATCAGTTTGGAGAAAAGAGAAGGTGATCTGCTATTCTCAGCATTCTGTGTTGTCCTCCTCTCTAGCTACCAACAATCACAGCAGTGATCCTTTTCTCATTTAGTGCTGAGGTTTTATTTTGTCTTCCAGCGCTAAGAAACATTTAGTTACCAGTCATGATTTTAGAGCAGAAATGGTGAGAGACAGAAGAACTCTATAAGGGGGTTGTTTGAACCTTCCTCTCCTTTGATCATTGTTGGCTGGAACAACTTCTCCTTTCAGCATGTTTTTAGGTATTTCCTGATTGGCACCCTGGTGCCTTTAGGCGTCACTGCTGTTGGTAAATCATGGCTCAGGTAAAGAAGCACAGATGTAATGGGAAGGGTTCTCCACTTGTGTTATATTTGGTGTGAAAACATCCTTCTGCTGGACAGTTTATTGTGTCCTTTCCACATCACTCCTTGAGATTTCAGAATTGATTTTCAGAAGACAGGGATTGCAGTTTTGCTGACAGATCACCAGCTGGTTTTCAAAAGCCTAACTCTTTATTGAAAAGAAGTTTTAAATCTCTCTCCCTGGTACCTGTTGCAGACACGCTGAGCTTTAGCCTATTTATATCTGCACATCTAATCCTTGGCTTTTCTGTGAACAGGAGGGGTGGTTTTGTTTTGTTCTCTTGCATTTCATGGGGGTTTTTTAACTTATTTTTTTCAGCCTATATTTGGAGAGGGAATGGATAATATATCGACTCCATATGTGTGGTTCCCTGCTAGGTGATACTGTCCATCTTACAAGTCCTTTGCTTGTTTTGTGCAAAATATGGCCTGTGAGATTTTTTTGTTTTGGTTTTAGCCAGATTCTTCTCCCATTGACTTCATTGTTGGTGCTAATAAAACCATGGGAAATGTTTTGATGGATAGGAGATTGCAGTGACTTGAGGTTTCAGCTTTGATACTGTACTGGCTGCTGCATATGATCTTTGGTAAACCAAAGATAAAAAGCATAGCTTGTTTTAGAAAGTCATGGGCTTTGCAGAATGACACTTGGCAAATTTTGATACTCACGTTGTCAAGTATTTGTCCACATATCAGTTGTTTTGTGCCTCTGTTTACACTCATTTTGCCTTAGGGCTTGTTTTACTAAGTCAGATAAAGTGTTTATTATGTGGGTTGCAAAATATGTTCCTAATAGTCTACTAAACCGTGGTGCCACAGTGGCGAGGAGTTGTTCGAATCTCCTGTTGTGCAACAAAGTGTATGGCAGGTAACCACAAGCCATCGTGTTGGCTGTCTTTGAGGGAGACTGGATGGTTGTGGTAGGGCAGTTCTTTGCTTTCCACTCTCTGGTCTCCCTCATCGTTAACTGTTTGCATTATTTGGCTGGTGGCTGCTGGCAGGATCATCTCTTAGGGAGATGTTAGGCTGTTCTATGCCCAGAGCCGCCCCTCTTCAAAAATTAGTGGCAAATGGCAGCAGCTCCACAGAGACTGAAGTTTGAATCACGATGGTGTCAGGATAACTTGTCATGCCCTCACTCTTTCAGCAGATTATTTTGGGGGGCCAGTAGGCAAAGGGTGATCTCTGCAGAAAACCAACAAATTCTTGTTTAGTCTTTAACTCTCGTTCTGGGTTGACTTGAAGCTGCCCTTGTTTGTAGCCTGTTTATAGCAGTTGTGTGGACACTTTCTAAAATTCAAGGTATATTTTGGGAGTCTTTTTCCATCTCATGGAAGATGTGGTACTTTTGTTGTTTCAGGATATCTCCCACATGTCATCTGTCAGATGGCTCTGGGTGTTCAGGAACTTTTTCACTTACGGGAAGCTCCAATAGTTCATGTAGCAACTATTACCTAATGGAGGCTAAAGAATTTATTCTAAAATATAAGTGAGGACACAATCCTTCCAGAGACAGAGTGCCTCCTGGAGATTCTGCTTGAAATAAATAACGCTGAAAAAGTTTGCTTTCCTTTAATGCAATAATATGTAGGAAGGTAGGCCTTGTATTAAATTACTTTATATGTGATAAGATGTGATTATAATGAAGAAGGAGATTTATGTTTACTATAAAAAGAAATGTGATTGTATTATAGTTTAAATAAGTTATTTGCATTTCAGATTTATTTTGGAGCAGTGTCCTTAGGCACCAGCTTTACACTAGGTTCACGAGTGCCAGGAACTGTACAAAGAAAACAACATTATTGCTGCTTCAGGAGCCTTGAGAGAAGTTGTGGCTTCCCAGGTTGTATCACTTCACTCTGCAGAATAAAAGTGTGTTTCGTGTAGAATCTCATCCTTTCATTACTGGAAAGTAAGAATTACTTTGGGATTGGAGTTAAAAGCTGCGTCATAGGTTGTTCACCTGATAAAAACCTGGTGAGCTCTTTAGTGGGACCCACTAAGAGGCATCTTAGGAAATCCTTTTCCCCCCTAGTTTTAAAATTCGTTACTTTTACAGTTATATTAAATACAAGCATTCATCTGACAGCAGGTACAACCGAGATACGTGGCTGTGTAAATAATGTCTATCTAGTTGACTTGGATTAGGTGCAAATTGGGATCACACGTCTGCTGGGGTGGAGTGATTTACATTCTCTAGTTGCAGCAGTTAATTGTGGGTGCCCTGATAAGACTTGTTTACTGCCAGATCAGTTTCTCATAGACCTGCTGAGCATCAGGACCTGGAGATTTAAGGATCAATTACCTATTCTGCATACTATTTCATATAAAAGTTTTAATGCAGAAGAAAACAAAGTTCCTTCTCCTTTCTGCTTCAGAGTTGGAGACCTGAAATTCCTATTTAAAATTCTTCACAGAGACACCCTGGCAGCAGAAGTGTTAAGGGATTAAGTCTTCTAAAAATGCATGTTTTGAAAAAGAATTTTTAACTATTGACTCCTTTTTTGAGCCTAATGAAGGACAGAATCTGGCACTCGGTCCCTTTCACTGCGTTGTGCTGCTTGTCGCCGTGCCTGCCTGTAGTGACACTGCCTGTTACAGAGAATTTAAACACTTTAAAGAAATGCCTGTGACCCTGATCAGTCCTTTTTAGAGCTGGGAAATGAAACTAAAGCTCTCTAAAGCTGGTCTCTAGAGGAGATTGCACCGATCACAGGGTCTGTTCTTGCCTGTTTGGCTGTCAGGGCTGGTGCTGGGAGGCTCCATGGAAAAGGCAGCGCGTTCCCCAGCTTCTGTTACCTTTTTGGTGTAATTCCCACGGAGCAGAACGGGAGCAGTTCGTCTCCTTTCCCGACCCTTGACTGTGCTCTTCGTTCCAGCCTGCCAAGTTTCCACTCCTTTTGTAGGCACATGCTCGTCCAGGGAGATGGGAGGGAAAGGGCAGGATCTGCGGGCGGCTCAAGCACCCTTCCTTCCCCAGGACTTTCCCCGCTGCTCATACGTGTGAATAGAAGGATGAGGACCCAACTGCTGCTGGGCACATGTGTGCTGGTGGTGTGATGCAGGACCTGGCTGGTGTGATGCAAGTCCATCTCCATCCTACTGCTGTCCATAGCATTCTTCTCTCCTGTCTTGCTCAAGAGCTTGTGGCTGCCTCTATGCTGTCTGCAGGGTGCAAATCAACTTGAAAAAGGCTATGCCTTCAAATAAGTTGTCATTAGACACCATTACAGAAGGTGAAGGATGCTTCTAAACCATTCCTTGTGTGAAAATGAATCTTAACTGAAGGTTTTAAACCTCTTTCATACATGGGCTGTTCTGTGAGATAGCAGTTGTACAGCATGGCTGGTACCCAGCAGGGTCAGATGGCCAGTTTCTCCTGAATGGGACGAAAAGGAGCATCGTGGCATGTGTTCTCTAACCCCCAGTCATTCTGGGTGTTCTGCACATATATGCACACTTCTGACATCTCTAGCCTGAGTATCCATTGATATATCTAGGATGCAGAATGTAATGTCATGAAACAGCCTACAGAAAACCTTTGTGATAAAGTGACATCCTAGGATTCTCTTTTCTTCAGCCTCAGCTAATTTTTTGTTTTAAAGCATCACTGTCTAAATTGCATCTGTTCATCAGATTAAACAAAAAGAATCTAAAGTAAAAAGTAAAATAAAGGATTGCTCTTTGCAATTCAATGACTGCAAATGATTGTTTCTTGGAAGTAGAATGATGAGTCTTTTGCAACCCTCCCAGTAATAATCTACAGAAACACTCGGTGCTCTGCCCTGGCAGCTGTAACAGCCGTGTGCCAGCCCAGCCTGGCCATCCTGCCCACACCACAGCTTGACACGAGGGAAAAGCACCCCTGTGAGCAGAACAGAGTCTGTCTGTATAGGAGTATTTAGTCTCTTAAGTTTGCCCTGAGACAACTACACAGAGGAATTTCAGCCTTGCTGACAAGAGGAGGGGTAAGGAATGAGCTCAGTCACTCAAAGGAAAATTCAGCAAATTTCAAAATAATGCATCTTGATTGCCAATATTTTGTATAGGTTGCAATATGCTGGTTAATGAATGTTAAATTAGTATGTCGATATTTCCATTCCCCAGCCTTTTAGGGAAGACAGTGTAGGGTAATTTAGCATGAATATAAAAAACTAAAACATCCAACACATGTTTGTGCAAGGTTCAGTTTTCAAGGGCAGCTTGATCTGACCGGAAAATTTCCAGTCCAAGTAGTGGCAGCTAAAAGATACCGTTGCTACCTTCATGGGTCTGGAAAAGTGCAGGGCAGTTCTGCACGTGCTTCATGACTTCTCTGCCTGTTCCTCCAAATGGCAACATCAAAACCTGTTGATGTCGTGGTGAATTTTAGCCTGATTTTCTTGTTCTTATATGGAGTTCTACTACATTGAGATTGCTGGGATTCTGGGGAAAGGAGAAGACAGTCTATAAATGGTTCATCTAGTGTGTATATGGAGGAAGGCTTAATTAAACCCATGGCATCTCAAGTGGGCCTAAATTTGGTCTGCTTGTAAATGTAATTTCCATTTAAACCATTTAGGATTGTATTCACGTGTGCGAGAGCAGAGCTGCTGATGCTACAGGGTTCTTGAAGGCTACTTGAAGGGTTGCTGTTACTTTGTGGGTCTATCTCTACCCTTTAGGACTTTTTTATTTGTATCCTCAGTTTTCCTAACAGTGCTCATTGCTGACCAAGATTTTGCTGTAAAAAATACAGAACAAAAAGGCAGTTGCTCCTGTGAACAACTTGGAGCCTAAATCAAGATTATCACAAGTTATGGGCATGTACGTCAACCTAAAGGGCCAACGTTGCCTGACTTTGTAGGCGCTTGGTTATGATCTCC
>NW_010296262.1:88406-93838 GCF_000700745.2 Antrostomus carolinensis | reverse complement strand
AGTGCCTAAGTGCAATTTCTCTGAGGCCTTGAGTTATATTCTTTTCACATCTAATCCTCTTGACCCAATTGAATTCCTGGTGATGATGTGAATCTCCCAGTATTGAGTTCCGATTAGAACTGGGTTTAATTTTTTAGATTAGTAGTAGAGGCTTCTGTGGTTTTACAGTGCAGAAGTAACTGGTCATTTCCCTTAAAAAAAAAAAAAAAAAAAAAAAAAAAGATGAATTTGAAATGCATTCAAATGAGATATTTCTGTCTTGTGACAAGAGCTTTAATAGCTTCTTGCGTTTGTGTTTGGAAACATATTCTTTGAACTTTTGTGTAACGTTCAGCCAGTATAAGGCAAACATTCTTCTCTCTGGTAATAGGTTGTCTGGTATCTGTAATTCAGTTATTTAGCTTTAAAATTAACTGTATATATTTGTAAGTTTTTAATTAAGATGTGTTTCTACTCGGAGCTTTTCGGAGCTTACTTAGATGAGCATCAAACACTCCATAGTTTTGGTCTTTCCTTTCTGCCTATTAGCTTCTCCTCCTCTGCTTATAAATTTCTGATGACAGACATAAACATTTACCTCCGTAGGCATTACTTAACTCTGAGATCACTTTGTTCTATAAATACAAATAAATACAACCCCCTTTAATGGGTGGAGAGGAAGCCAGCAGCGAAGTGGTTAAAGGTTTTTTTGCCGCAGACTGGCCAGCAGGAGCTGGCGGTGGGGAGCACGGGGGACGCCAGCCTGTCTCTAAACTTTTTGGCCCTCCCTGAGTGCAGAGATGAAGGAAGAGCCCTCTATAAATCACTGGAGATTAGAGACCCTGTTCTTGCCGACTCGGCAGGGTTGCACTGCTTAATGTCAAAGCCTCACGTATTACTTTAACAGCACTCCTTTTCTTTATTAAATCCACTTTGAAATAAAAAAATAAAAAAAATAAAAAAAATAAAAAAAATGATGATCTTTCCAGTGAGGGGGAGAAGGCCTAAAAGGATTTAGAAAGTATCTGTTATGTTACATTACGGAGACTAATAACCGTACAGGGAGTAGGTAACATTTTTGCACCATTTCAGAAAGTAAAATGAATAGACTTTACAGAGTTTTCCTCCTTCAAAATATTTATTGCTGTTGATTTTGACTAGCTTTTGTGGGCTCCTTAGGAAAGGTGGACCGAGCGTGAACGCTCATGAGGATTTCCTTCCAAGTTTGCAAAATCAAATTTGCATCTTCATTTTTGCACGTTCTGTAGCATCTGGTTTTAGATTAATTTTTTTTTTTTAACTTTGGATTTATTCAGACTGAATTTTATTCTGTCTTTATCTCCATCTGAGTATCATAAAGACATATTTTAAACAGCTGTATCTGTGTCAAATGTCAGTGTTTGCTTGTCTCGAGGACATACGGAGGCTTCTAGGCACTGCATATTTATCTGCTATTACGGCCTGATTTTCTTCTGGTTTGTAGAAGTCACGTTAAGCAGGATATTATAGTTTTTTAATGTGCTAAGTTAATGTGATTGTTTATATGTAAAATGCTGTCATTCTTCCACACATATTTCGTTACCTCATTTAATACATTGCATCCTGGCTAACATATTTGAAGCCAGAGGAATTGCACATATGTATTTTTCCTGCACGTAAGTGTTTCAGATCCTCCAGGTCATTTAGTATCCATTAGGACACTAAAGCTTCTTACTGTTTTCTCATTAATAGTCAAGTCTGTTACCACGACAAAAACAATTTCTGAGAGATGTGATTCTTTGAGAAACATCCCTGATGAAAGTCCTGGAAATCCTAACAACAAATGTTGTCAAGTTAGATTTCGTTGAAGCATTTCTTTTTAACTGTGCAGCATTATGCCCCAGGAATGTAGTTTTTCTTTTAGTCTCATGGCTTTAAACACAACATTGGCATGAAACCCATTAAGAGTAACAGATTTATAAGCTTTTGTTGATGGATTCTGTTCAAATGCAGTAGAATGGAAGGTGAAAATATTTTTAGTCTTTAAACATATTAAAAATATACTGTGATTATTTTAATTCTGTACATTTGAAGTCATTTGCTTCTTTGCAACCGTGCTCAGAATGTTTTTCTACCCGTTCACAGTTCATTTATGGTACAGTTTTGAAGTTTGGAAATAGTTCACACCTATAAAATGTGGTTTTGCATTTGCCAGGGAAAATGAATATTGTTTTGCAATGTATCTTATCCAAAAGTTGACAAGTAACAGCTTTTTTGCTAGTTTATTCTGTCAAACAGCTTGAAGGTATCACCTTTGTAGGCGGCTGCCGCAATGAATTGCAGATATTCATTTATAGCTGTTTGTACTCCGTGTGTTCTTTCATGTGTTCAGGAATATTGCCCAGTTTGAAAGTATGAGCTCTTAAAATAACTAGAAATGGGGGTGGGGTCAAGTTATTGTATAAACACGGCAAATTTCTGGGACTGGATGTGTGCATATTTAAGAATACAGCCTCGGCGATTAACGTTTCACAAGTGCACTTTTTAGCCGAGAAAAGAGCGGAGCAGAAGGTTATCATAAGACCGTAAGCAGTGGTCCCGAAGCCGACTTTCAGCCCAGCAGTTAGTGTTTTATTAGGAGAGAACAACTCTATAAAAGGAACAGGAGATTCAATCATAATATAGTGGGGTGACATGAAGGCAGCTGACAGCATGGCTTCAAAACCCATTTAAGATCCAAGAAAAGTTGCCACAAGTAATGTGCTGCAGCTGGGGAGATCGTTTTGGAAAAAGCAGAACCTGCCATAGCCCTGCGGATTTGTGTTCTGGAGCAGACCCGTCGCCTCGCACGGAAAGGCTGGGCTGGGCGTTCATTACCACACACAGGCAAAACTGGGAAAGATCACTCGAAAAATAAAAAAAATTCCTTCTTTTTTTTCTTTTTTTCTTTTTTTTCTGAAAGTGGTTTGGGGAGAAGTGGGAAGCGTTGACCAGTTTGGTGGTTCGGGTTGGAAAGAGAGTGAATAAAGCGTTTGCTATGAAGTGCCGGAGCGTGTGCTTCTGCAGAGGGTTTGCTGGTGGAAGCAAATGCTTCCAAGGAAGGCCATTTTGAAAAGGGAAAGCACTCCAATTAGGGAGTTTTTAATGGTACAAGAAGTGAAATGCAATTTAAAAGAAAAAAAGAAAAAATCCTCTTTTCATGCCCTTAATTCTTCCTGATATCTGGTGGTTTAATAAGTCACCGTTCTTTACGTGGAACAGCAGTCAGCTTGGCTTGATGGAGCATCAGCTGCACGTCAGCGTTGCTGACTCTTTTCCCTCTCTTCCTTTGATACCCAGGACTGCGAGCCAAGTCCTGAGAGGTGCAAAGCACTTACAAATCCAAGGCAAAGACTGGAATATTTAAAAATTGTAAACTTTGACGTGCCAAAGCTGGTTTGGTTTGTGACTGCTTAAACCCAAGTCATTGGTGAATCAGAATAATTTGGAAATACGATGTACTGTAGCGTGTCTACCTTGAGAATGTTGGGTTGTTTTTTTTTTTTAAAGCCTTGCTACTTCATTAGTTGAACCAGATTGTTAAATTTATATTCTTTAAACAAATTTTGGAGAAACTTTATACTTGTTCTCATGTAAGGGAACCATGTAGCAGTCTGTACACATAGCTTTAATTGGGAAATGGTTGACAGCTGCCAAGATGGACTTTCAGAGAGCAGCAGTATCAGCCAGGCTGGTGTCACCATTTAAAGCAAAGATAGGCCAGATTTGTACTTCTCTTCTATCAAAATCAAAGTTACCTTGTATTTTAGCTGAAAGGAGTGTGTCATTTATGGAAGAAAAGGTCATCTTCTCCCTGGTAGAAGGTGATGCTAATTTAGAAATAAACAACTTTTTTTTTTCTTTTTTTTTTTTTTTAAGTTCTTCTCACAGGGTTGCTATCATACAAAAATACATGGCATGAAAAGGTGCTCAAAGAGGAGAAGCACAATAAAAAAAAATTACTGGTTTTATTGAGTAATTAGGAGGAGTTTAATCTTTTTTGCATCTTATGTTTTAAATGGACAAGAGGAATACCAAGGAAATTTCATCATTAACATGTCAATTTGCATTGCTTCGCAACAGGGGGAAGAAGGAGCCAGTTCTGTAAAAATCCCTCAAACAAGCAAATCTTTCATTTTTAATTTATCTGTACTAGAAGCAGAATCAAAATAGTTACAGTAAGTGTTTGGAATTCCTTTTTTTATTAAAAAATTCCATGTCGATTGTATTTTTTGAAAAAAACAGAAGCACAGGTAGAATTAGGAAATCCAGGCTACCACTATCAGCATTAAATTGACTTTAAAATGGGCACCTGGTGACACCGACATGGATACATGAAAAATGAGCTCCGTTTTGGGGAAAGGTATCGTCGTCCTTTGTGAAGCGTCCTGCCATCTCCCATCTTCTAAATGCTCTGCTGGTAACTTTGCATGGTTTGGGCCTTTTGAACACAGAAGTACAATTGCAAGGATGACTTGATGAAAAAACATATTCTTCTGTGTTCTTGCTCCTCCTGCCACTTGATTTCTTGGTTTTTCCCTTCTTTTGAAATTCCTTAGTCTCTCTTTGGTGCTGCATCCCATGTAAAAGAGATTGAACAGGAATGAATCATTTAAGAAGCCATTTTTTGCATGTGTGAAAGGTTGGGATTTATTTGCCCTTGTTGTCTTCCCCCCCCCCCATATTTATGACTGGCAAGGTAATGTCAAATACAACGTGCTACTTTGGCTCCTGGGGAATACAAGACCGCAAGGAGGTTGGGGTTATTAGCAAAGCAACTATCTATCATCCTGAGAACAAGATGGCTTAAAGATTACGTACTAATTTCACACTTACTATGGCACAGCATTACTGGTGCAGAAAATGATGGAGAATAAGCTGAACACTCATTTACCCATAAACCTTCAGGGGGGTAATGTCCTAAAAAGCCACTGAAATTGGATATCTGGAAAATGAACTCATTTTTAAGTGGGTCACAACATCTGTGATTATCTTGTTGGGATTACTAGCGTGATCATGCTGTGGTATCATCGGCTGCTTCCTGTGCACTTCGCCCCTCTGTGCAGTTGAGTTGGTTGGCAGCGAGTGTGTGCAAATGGTCTGTGGCTTGACAAGCACTGGTGGGTCCAGCCAGCACATACACAGCTTGCCTTCGTGGGTGGGTGGGTGGAAGAAGTATGTCAGGATGGTCTAGAAATGCTGGATACATCATCCCTGGTTTAAAAACACCAACTTTGTTTTTTTTAATTAGGGATAAATTTTGACCTGTTGTCTTCCATCTATTAAAATAATATTGTGGTCTTCCATGCTATTGTCTTCCTACATTCTAAGAGATAATTTAGATATTTCCAAGGCTTGAAAATTATATAGAAAATAGCAGGAAATTTAAGAAAGTACCTGGAGCTTTGAGTCAAACTGTGTAGTGGACCTGGACC
>NW_010296262.1:69642-88370 GCF_000700745.2 Antrostomus carolinensis | reverse complement strand
GGGATCTAGTGTATTTGGGTAAGGAACAGAGTATTGTCTCTGAGTAATACAGGTAGTAGAGTTAGTGGCAAAGTTTAAAACAAACTCATAATCAGAAGCCCCCCAGATAATCATGTTCACGTTTCTTTGGAAGGCTTAATGTTGTCAGTGCACTTCATGGTGATGACATGTATTTCAGACTTTTGCATCATTCTAACTTTGCACTATCTTGCTTTTCCAAACAGGAGGCAATTGCCTTTATTCACCTCTCTCTTTCAGCAGGGTTTGTTCTGTACATATTATCAAGACTTCTGAGTCTCCACTGGCAAGCACTGTCACTTTGAAGACCCACAAATGGGTTGCTCTGTAGCTAGATACAGGCTGCGTCTTTTTTTGAGGTACCTTAATGTGTCAGTCAAAGGACATGCTCTTTTTAGGTCATTTAGATCCTTCTTTCACCCACCATCAGAGCTATATCTCGTTCCTCCTCTTGAAATCCCTTCATAAATATGTCTTTGGGGCAAACTACAAAGGATTTTAGCCTCTTAGTGGTTCTTCCTACACAGCCTTCTAAAAATGGTGCCCTGCTCTTGTCCTCGAGGCACTTCAGGCTATACATGTGGTGACTTAATCCTTGGAAGATGTGGGAATCCTCAAAACTATGTGCTGGGATTTGGGGTGGAATCTCAATTTCCTTCCTCTCAGATAGAGCACCATGAGAAAAGGCCGTGGTGGTTGCAGGAGCCATCTGTTAGAAACGAGCCGTGATAACCGGGGCCCAGAGCAACCATCGCACCCTCTGGCCAACCTCCCAGCTTTTGAGCAGAGAGCTGGAGTTTGCTCTCTTTTCTCTTGCCTCTGCCAGGAGATGAGGCAGGATAGGGGAGAGATTAGTCTTGACTCCAGAAGCCGTGAAATCGGTATTTTTTCATTCCCTAATGGTAATAGCAGTTTTATGACAAAAAATCCTCTTTGCTGAGGCAACCTGTGGAAGAGGCCCACGCTCCCAGAATGGGTATCTTGAAAGGATTTAAAAATACAATTGACTGAAACTTGAAAAATGTGAAACACTCGGGGAGGAAAAAAAAAAAAAGCTGCCTTCTGTTAGACCAGTTCTGTAGAAAGAAAAAAAATAGCAGGGGGGGGACAAAAGCCAAAACCGGAGATCACACGTTCCTCTCCTGCTTAATGCTCTGAACGTTGGCCTCCCATCACTGGAGCCCTCAGCCCCTCGTTGGGGCAGCAGGCAAATCATTATAATTTGGAAAAACTGGTCCCAGTTTTAACCAGGTTGTTTTTCTCAGCAGCAGCAGTTGGGGTCATGGGCTCCCAAAGGTTATTTCCTGCCGCACAGTCAACCGGCCAAACAACATTGTTCTTGGGGAGTGCCAACTCCAAACAACATTATGCCCCCAAGTGATTGTTTACCTAACACAGTTTTTGCTTTATTTTTCTTCTCATGCTACTTTGTTTCTGTTCAAGCTCTTACAAAAGGTAAAATAGGAAATGGGAAAATACAAAGAAGTAGAGGACAAAGCTCTGCAAAGAAAAGATTGATGCTGGTTCAAACTTGGGGGGAAAATGCAACATGTAGAAGAGTTTGAAACCTAAAAAGGTTGAGTCTTCATGTATTTCAGCTTTGAATATAGTCAGCTTATAAGTGCTTAATTATTTTCATGCCTAAAACACAATGCAGGAAGCTGCAGAGAACTGAAATATATCATGGGATTTATGAAGGAACAGCCTGAAGAGCTTTCATCTGTATTTATAAATGTCATCCATATCTAAATACACTGTGGACTTGCACAGTAACCCAGAAGGAGAGAGGTCTTGTCATGAAGCATGACAAAGCAATTATTGATCTCACCAAAAGAGAAAGCAGGGCTAAAAAAGCACCGGGGACAACTGAGAGAAGGATGGAACGTGACAAGGAGATGGAAGGAGAGGCCAAGGACAGGTTACCACAGAAGTGGGCCTGAATCCAAATACCCCAGATGCAAAATCCCTCAGTTTTGGTAAACTTGGATTAGCATTTAAGAACAAACAGCAGAACACAGCTGGCCTTCTAGCTCTATCATTGATTAAACAATATCTGAAAGTCTTTGAAGTCTGGAGAAGTTTGGGGAGCTCAGTCTTGCAGTTTATCTGGAAGGATTGAAGTATTCCTTCCTGGTTTTCTGTTTTAGCACCTCTGCAAAGGGTCTTTCTAATGAGCTAAATATATAGAAAGGTGTAGGGGAGAAACCTGGGATTCGTGTATGGAAAAGATCTATTTAGAGAAACCCTGTAGTAATTGTACTCGAGGCAGTTTTTAGGCGCTGTAAGATGCCTGTCCTGCACAACTCCCAGCGCTCAGCACACAGCTTTCCTGTTGGCATCCCTTCCGTCTTCCCACTCAGGATGTTGTGAAAGAGAATTTCTTCTGTCTAGAAAATTACCTTTCCAAACCTGATTTGTATATAAACACAGGGTTTTTCAATACTAGGGGAGGGAGAGGGACATAAAACCTGGATTTTTAGGCTGTTACTGGTGTGTGTAATTAAAAATTCACAGATGTGGGGGAAGAAATGAGATCTGGAGGTCAGGAGGCAGAAGTGGGATGCAGAAGAGCAGAGTTTTATTTGTGATTCTTCCACTGTTTCTCATGGTGTATATACTAAGCTGTTTTCTGGTTTGGGGGCATTTGGTTACAACTTTTAATAAAGGAGATCAACAACTTCTGGCTTAAATATTGGGCAGTTATGTTTCAGAGCAATTGTAGCAGCTTTATAAATACAAATATCTTAAATACCTTGAAGGAGATGCTCTCTGCACTACAGCATTAGCTAGATGCCTTTACTCACTGTTTGTATAAAGTGCTATAAAAGTTGCTTGCATCTTCCACTGGTGAGCATTTACTTGCCCTTGCATATATTTGTGTGCATCAGACAAGTTATAGAACGAAGACATTTATCAATAATGGTGTTAATTTGAACATAAATGTTTAAAACATGAACTGCTGCCTTTCTTGGATGTGTGACTGTGTACTGAAGGGTGGCTTTCTGGGGTGCAGTACCCTCCTCCTTACAGGTGAGCTCTGCTTCCCTTGTTCAGGGCACTCCACGTGAACCCAGGCTCAATTACAGCTCGCTGGATGAGCCGGGACAAGTCACTTCCCTCCTCCTACCTCAGTTTCCCTCTATACAAAATGAGGTTGTGGTGCTGTGACTCTCTTTCTTAAGAGCTTTGGGATCTATGGATAAAAGCCACTATATAACCCCTGGAAATTATCATCATCACCAAATGATTTTATGTTTAATAGCCAACTGTTCATACAGTTCAGAAACTACAACAGCATCCTTGTATTTTGCAGTGGCCATTGAAATCTTTATAGCTAATCTGTAGAGGATGTTATAAAACAACCGGGTACTCCAGATGACTCTGTGCAGATACAGTATAGAGACATCTTCCTTATCAGTTACAAAAAAATATGTTAAAAAACAGTTCTCTGAAGCCTGTTCATCTGAAACAGTTCTAACATGGAAGTAGTTGTGATTTTTTTAGTGGAAGTACTAACCCACTTGCAGGTAAGTATTTAGGGTACATTAGTCTGTATTTGCTCCAGGTGGACTTGCACAGTGAGCTTTGTACTCCAAGTTCATGAAACTGCTTTATTTTGACCAGTTAGCTTAATAGAGTTTACTCAAACCCTTTCTTTCATTACTGTAGCCACTGGACTTAATATTTCAGCCCTCCCCTTTCTCCAAGGCAGACTGCAGGAAACCCTGGTAGAACATGCCAATCCCTTCCCTTTCTTTTACTAGAGAGGAGTTGAGTCCCACAGCATTTGAGCTCATTTATCATGTTCTGGGGCTGCATCTTCCCAGGCTGCTTCTCATGCCCTATTTTCCTTCCACATCTTTCTTCCTTGGCATTCTCCTCAGCATTTCTTACACACCTGCAGGTACCATTTCCTTAGGTTTGCAGAAGGTCTCCCACCACTTTTCCAGCAGCGTTCATTCAGATCCCTTCTTAAAACCAACATCTTCCAGGAAGTTCTTCCTCCTTTGCTGTCACTAATAATCTCTCCCACATCCTCCTTTATCATTTTTTTAATGTCCTGTTCTCTGTTTTCTGTCAGAGGTTCTGCAAGGCAGGGAGTGTGTCTGTTCAGATTGTTCTTTGCCATATACACTTTAAGTACATGCTATGAAATATTGCTCATGTTAGAACCTTGAAAAAGACAATATTGAGCCTTTATAAAATTTCACCAATACACCTCTGGTGCTTTGTAATGTCCTAATTCAAAGGGTACAAGAGGCAAAGAGACTAATTCAGCAGCAGCTTATCTGGCTGGTGCAGATCAGGGGTAAAACCCTGGTTCCTGCATAGGAGTGTGGTCTAATAGCTACTCCTCTGCATAATAATAATAAATATTATTAAATAAACAGTCACTGCTGTTTAGGAAATGTAGTGAACTAGAAAATTTAATTCTATAATTTTCAGCTATGAGACTAATAGATGAGTTGAATCTGTATTTGACTTTAAAAATATTTATACCCAACTGTATATTGTGTGTCTGTATTTATCTATTCATATATGTACAGTGTGTCTATGTGCACGTGCTATACATTGAAATACTAAAGTAACATGACCAGGTTTTTATTTCACATGTGTGTGCTATGAAGAAAAAACTCATGTTATACTACAGTAAAAGTGGTAATAAAAAGACTGGATTTTAGGCCTGTAGCTAAATGGTGAGTTACACGTAAACATGCACACGTATTTGAGAGCAAAGGAGAGATACGTGGGAGATAAAAGAGAACAAATGGACAACTTATAATTACGTGTATTTTAGTTCATCTGGTATCCAGATGATCATCCTTGATTCTGATGGTTTTGACAAATCAGTTTATTAGAACTGTAAATGTAACCCAGGACTGTGCAGTAGGCAAGGGAACACTGATTTTATTATTATTTTTTTTTTTATATTATATTCAGTCGTTTCATTATTGGAGGTAAATAGTGCTTGTACTTAGAAACACAACAGCTGGTCTCATGTGAGAAGGCAATCCACAGATTAACTTGCCAAATGTATTACCAGTTCATTTCACTAGACTGAGAACCTAAGGGTATTTTAATAGTTTTGACCTTGATCAGACAAGAAAAAAAAAAAAATGCCCTCATTCTCAAGTTGAACCTGCGACTTAAACACTGATCTGGTCTGCTGCAGCATGAAGCGTGCCCCGGCAGCCTCCCTGCGAAGCAGGCTGAGAACTGGGTACTTGATAAAATAAACGGGTCAGATTCTGTGGTAGAAGGTGGGGTTGTGATTCTTGGGTTTGCTCAGGAGAAGAGATGCTTTGATTAATTCTCTTGCTGGTTTCGGAGCTGCTTGCGTGGAGCACCCGTGTAAAGGTTGTTACGTGCAAATTTGCATTTGAGCAAGGAGGAGGTTTTAGTCCTGGGCATATCTAATTTGGCTTTTATGTGGATTTTCACATTAAAATATTGTTTTTTTTCAAATTGAAAGGCCAGATGTGAACAACCTCTTCCCTGTACCCCAGAGCCATTTGCAGACCTTGCTCTCCGCAGGCTGCACGCTCTGGATGCCAAGTGCATCATAAAGAGCTGCTACAGTGATAGGTGTGTATGCGACAAAAGGAGCTTTGGTGGAAATGAAATTGCAGCAGATCTTCCAAAGAGAGAGGCTGGTTTTTAATGGAGTTTTCCCTGTAACACTTTTTGTTCCATGGGAGTCTTCCTTTGAGGAAGGTGGAGTGCTAGACCCTGCAGCCTTTTGGGCCTGGTGGCACCATGTCCCAGCACTCTCGGCCATTGCTGTCCCCAAGCAGCATCTCCTGCCGAGTTTCTGTCACCTCCATCGGGACTTCTCACACCCAGACTTGCCCAGTGTTGAAAATTGGGTTAGATCAGGCTTATTCAGTAGGGTAAACTCATGTGTTGGGGCTCATCCAGGTGCAGTCTTTTGAACTGAGGTCTCCAGTGCGTGCATATACGTGGGCCTGACTATCTGCTTTCCTTCAGGAAGAGTTACGAGTGCTGAGGATTTAAGGGTGGAACTTCTGAAAGCTCTTGACATTGGCCTAATTCAGGTTCCTTTGAAGTCGAGGGAGCTTTACCGTTGATTTCGTTGGAAGCAAAGCACAGCAGACGCCGAGTGATTAAAAAAAGGGTTTAGCTTCCCTGTCCTGTTCAGAGCTGTGTGCTCTCATCCAAGGGCCCACCTGGTAAAACCACTTCTCTCTTCCTGGTTTTGTGTCTCTGCTTTCCTCTCCTTTCTTCTCCCTGACTGACCAGATGAAGTGACAAAACCTGGAAGACACCAGCCAGTCCTGACAGCGGCAGATACCTTCACACAGATTTTGAGCCTCACTTTTCTGTCTCATTTCTTAATCAGATCTTTTTCAAAGTCTCCATGATCACTTATCATTAATTCTCTGTAAGAACTCTTCTAAAGAATCTAGTTTTGAGATGTGAAATGGCCAAAACCACTGTAACGCTTTGTCCAGAAAATCTACATCTTATTTCACAGTCCTATGACTGCTTTTAAAAATAGCTTCTCCCTGTATCTCTCTCCAAAATCCCTTCCACTGCTCCATGATCTTTGAAGTGAGATAAACCAGACAAATATCAGGAATTTTTTTTTTTTTGTACTTTTTCATGACATTTACCAGATTAGCAAATAGGGATTTGCTTTGCGCTTCCCTTCTACTGTGCTGTCTCTGTACAAGATAAGTAAAACTCGGCGTTATATACGGTTCCCTGGTCTGCTACGCATTGCGTCAAGCTATCGGTTCCTGCAAAGGATCCTTGAACTTGGATCTCTGCAACAAAACTCCTTCCATTTGATCTCTAAACCTGGAATTGCCAGATCTACAAATTATGTCTTCAGCTGACAATATCCGTATAAATACCAATATATCATTTCATTTCGCGTAACTAAGATGTCTGTGTCCGCGGCACACGCTGCGTGACTCTGCCAGGCAGACTAGATCCTGCCATCATTGATCCTACAAGTCGTCCTTCTTTTACCTAAAGTTCAGTCAATTTTAATAGGATTAAAGCACTGTTTAAAGATACAGCTTTTAGATTCTTCCACTTGAATCTTATTTTGGTCACTCAGCTGTACTTCTGCAGTACTACGGTCTAGTATCAGCCTATTTAGGAATCACTGGTTACTTTTTTGGCCTGATCCTCTGGTTCTTGTATGGATGAAATGTGCACTGGGGATTGAGGATGGATGGTTGGAAAAGGGCACTTGTATGATCCTAAAAGAAATTCAGTGTTGTGATATTTTGCTGTTGGATTCAGTAAAATAATAATTTTGAAAAAAAGGGATAATTAGACTATGCAGAAAATCCTAGATTTGTGTTTAGGACGATTTCAAGTAAAAACAGAGGCTCTTGTTTCCAAGTTTTCTTTGGGTTTAGAATAATTCAGAATCTGATTTTACTGGATGTTTAGACTTCATTTGATAATAAGAAGGCAAGAGTAGTTTCCTTACCACTTTATTCTCCAACTGTGTTTACTTTTTCATAGTAACACAGATTTGTATTTCTTAAGAATTTCAGGGTGATTTAAGCATCCATTAATGTCCACTTCAATGTGTTTTTACTAGTTTTGACATGTAATTTCCTGAACCCACTGACACTTCCCACCCTCATATTCTTAAGGCAAATGTTGTTCCACCAACACCAATTTTCTTACTCGTTCCCTAATTTTTCCTCTTTGATTCTGCTAGTTGGTGATGAAAAAAAAAAAAGGTTGAGTTGCCGTTATCAGCTCAGATCAATAAATCTGAAGGAGAAAAAAGGAAACCTCAACTCAGGGGAGTCCCAGTCAGCAAACATTTACTGATAAAGAAAACACTCGTATATCTGACACGTCATCAGCTCCCAGTGTTTGCTTACGCCCCAAGTGCTTGTCGCTACAAGAAGAAACTTATTGCTACTGGCGCTGGGTTTCCACGGTCCCTCCGAGAGCTGCTTTTTTAGTCAGAGCTTTGGGTATGAACCACTGCGCAAAGTACAGTAGAGACTGCTCTTTTCAAGGAATCTTCCTCAAAAGATGGGTGACTTTAAAAGAGATGCTTTCAGAAAGCCACCAAAACTACACTCAGTTGATGGTGGGAATAAAAGAGCGCTTGTTTTTTTACTAGTGTTGTGTGAACTTTGCTATCATGGTGGATGAGATCTAGAAATATTGCTTCCTAGTTACTGTGGCTCATGGTTTTCTGGCCTTGATACCACAACTGATTGGTATTTATTGCTGTCATTGGAATTCATTGTTAATTAAAAAAAAAAATCTGAAGATAGCTTGATACTGATAAGAGCAGGGAGTAAATTAATCTCCTACTGAGGGAGTCATGCAGTAATGCTTTTTGGTTAGTGTTGTGTCTTGGTTATATTTCAGATAGGCTTTTAGTCTCATGAGCTGGAAAATCTTGAAACAAATACAGTAGGTTCAGTTGTGGTATCTCCACTGAAGAACCACCACAATTATCCACCCAAGAAGTCCTAAGGGGATGCACGAAGTTGCTCAAATGCTTTGGGCCTGGGTTTAAACATACTTGCACTGCAGGTACCTGGAAAGAAATGAAAACTGTTTATATTGCTGTGTGTTATTTTCTTTAATTATTCAGTAGACCTCTGGCAACTACCTTAAAGTATGAAAAAAACTTACTCCAATTTCTTTTCTCTTTGTCATGCTGCTGTGGCGTTTGATTTGAAATGTGATCATCAGTTGTTGGAGTGATACTTATGCAGATTAATTCCTTTTCCCAAAAGAATATCCATTCTCATATGAGTGTGGGTCCTTTCTTGTTAATGCCTTGGAGATCATAGTAAATGTACAGGTTGGTGTCTGTGCAGAGGGGTTCTTTGCAACAGAGTTTAAACCCATCTCAGTATCTCTTGGGACAGGACAATGTTTAATGCTGTTGCTATAGAGAGAGCCTGAGCATGTCATGGATAACTTTACAAATAACGTTGTACTCCAAGTAGGGATTTGAGTTATAAATCTAAAAAAGATACAACATGAAGAAGCACTTGGACCAGGCACATGGCTGGAGTGGCATGCAAGGAAGTACAAGGTTTGCAAACAATTATTTGAAATGAAGACTAGCAGAGTTATGAATCTTAGCAGAAGTGCTCTGAAGGGTTTACCTACCTCAGTTTCCCTCATTTTAATTAGATTTTGTAATTTACAGTAAATGAGGGCTTCACAGTACAAATTGGGTGAAAGTCAAGATCTTCCCTCAGAAGATTGGAGACCTTCAATACACCAATATCCCTAATGTTTGCTCATTATTTTTGTAGGCAAATAGAGATTTAGCTTTGTTTATCTGTGGGATTAGTTGTTGGGATTGGCTTTGATGCTCAGAGGATTATATTACGATATTTGTGCACCACACTTGAGGAAATCTTTGCGTTCCTGCAAGTATTATAAACAGTGCTCATCTGTATGGTAAAAATAGTTAAATGTGGGCCGTGCAGGTGGCAGCTGAAGCACCCTGAAGTCCCTGTGTCTCCATCGAGGATGACAGCAGAGTAAAATGAGTTGTTCTCCTTACTTGGAGGTGTGGGATCAGCATCTGATCCACCACTTTGCCCCATGTGGGTCTGGGATTGAGAGGACACCACATTGTCTATGTGGCCCCGTAAAACCGAGGGTGAGACCACCAACAAATTCCTTGTAGGCCACGGTAGTGACAGATGGTAACTACTTTCAATCATGATGAACTGGGCTGGATTTAAACCAGTGATTTAGAGCTGAAGGTCTCTGCATCCTATTCCCATGAGCCCTCGAGTACTTGGGGCACACCTCATTAGTTTGATGGGCGAGAGAGAGTCTTGCTTTTCAGTGTTTGCTGAATGTCTGCCCTTTTTGTCTGCTTCACTTTCTCCAAGGACTCCCTCTGATAAATCTCCATCTAATTTGAGATTAGGCTGTTAATTGAAAAAGGGGTCGTTTCAATTTTTAAAGTCTTATTTCACGCTCGGCCTCTGGACGGCGTTGAAACCGGTTAAAGGTCTTTCTAATCTGGAGTCCAGGTGAGAGCTCCTGCCTGTGGATGCGCTTTGCTGCCTGGCTGGGCTGCTCCGGCATTGGGACCGTGTCAGGAACCAGATGGGGAGGTGCTGGGAGCTCTCTTGGTTGGGTGCATGTGATGCACAGGGCATTGTGGCAGGGAATTTGTCTAATTTTAGTGAGTGGGTGGCATAGGCAGAGGCAATCTGGCTCTCAGTTCTCTGAGTTTTATCACTGGATGCCAAGATGCTCACTGTAAATTAAAATAGTGATCACATCCCATCTGAATTCCTATTTCTGATGATATATTTTCTGTTTCTGAGGAGGAGGGACTATTTCCTGGAGACCTGAGTGTCTTCCTGAGCACATCTTGGTGAAGCACTGAATGAAGTTCCCAAAGTCAAGCAGCCCTTGGGTTGAAACCAGAGCTGTTTGAGTTGTACTCCCTAAAATCAAAACTGGGGTCAGAACCTGAAATGATTTTGAGGATATTGAGAGCTGCACACTTAAACCACCTGTTCTAGAAGTTAATGCAGCAATAAAACAATGTAAAGAAGAAATAAGGGTATCTATTTGATAACAATTCAAAAAAGCCTGTCTACTTTTTAACATTTTAATCTGGTTTGTTTGGGGGTTTTTTTGGTGGTTTGTTTGTTTGTTTTTTGAAGTTCAGCAATTTATTAACCAATAACGTCCTAATGGGTTTTTTGTTGGGTTTTTTTTCCTCATTATCTTCATTTTTGCATTTTAGTGTTTATTCCCTTTTCCTTATTTGGGTTATAGCGTCTCATTTTTTTCTGTCCTTTCCTCTAGGAATAATGAAAACCAAAAATACCACACAGTAATGAGAAACAATAGTGTACAAAGATTAACGTCACAAACCCATCACTGACCTCAATAACATTTCACAACATTTAGTTTTCATTACAGTGAAATGTTACTGCATACTTTTTACATGAACTTCTGAAGAAAAATATATGATAGGGCTTTCCAAAAATACACATATGTTGGGAAATAAGACTTTTAAATCAAGAGTTTTACACATACCCTGATCGCATTTGACGAATCAGATGTATGGTATTAATTACTCTGAACACACAGCGAACAGTCCTAAACATTTAGAAAACAAAGATTTTCTCCTTTGCTGATACAGACACGTGTCATGCGTTCTTCAAAAGGTGCATTCTGTCTTTTAGTGCTATTTGCTCCCTTTGGATGATGAAAGAACATTCAATTTTTAAATTGTATTTGTAAAAAGTATTGCTTGGCATAAGGCTTAGGAAAGAACATTTAGAACAGGTTGATCTGTAACACCACAAGCAGTCTGGTTCCTATCAATGATTCCTAGCCAGCTTATTAAACAGATTTATACAATGAAAGAATCTAATAACAAAAACATTCACCTCCTTTATTACTTGGCATTATTTATGGCTCTTACTTTTTTTTAGCTACCTTTTTATATATCGGAATCTGCCAACATTGTATCTATAAAGTTTATGTACTAGCAGCATTTGTTGGGTAGGGATTTGGGTTATTTTATGTTTCTTTCCTCCTGCACTTATTATTACTGAATCTATATACAAATGCTTGTAAAGATTTAAAAAAAAGAAAAAAAAACAGTTCTGGAGAAATGGGATGTTTAAAAAATTAATTAATTCTGGAAAAATGATATTTTTAATGTACTTACGTTTTAGATATTCTCTCAATAATAATAAAAAATAATGATGCTTAATGACAGAGCCTTTTCCAAGGCTTACTGTGTTCTCCAAGATCTTCAACGTTGAATCATAGATCAGGAAATGTTGACACGCTGCAAAATCCAAAGTTCCTCCTACGACTATCAATTCAAATCTCTAAATATCTCTAATTACTACCCAAAGAACAACTATGTCTTCAAGAGCTCCTTCCTTCCCTCCTTCCTTCCTTCTGTCCGTCTGTCTCAAGGCGACTGTGCTACAATGGCGCGTTTGTCATCGCGAGATGGAGAGTTAATGGGAACCATTGAGCTTTCTCCGGCTCGCCTCCGAGTGCCAGCTCTTGGCTCGTGCATCACCTCAGGGTTGGGCCTGGCACAGGCATAGCCATGGAACTCAACTATAGTCTCTCTTTCCTATAGATTGTTCTTTTCTGGCAAGATCTGCAGCTTCAGAAGTGGCCAGGGCAACCTCTCGCAATGGGCCTGCTCAGGGATGTAACAACCTGGAGTTAAAATGCCTTTTTTTCTGCTTTCTTTGATGCTCCTGTGTGCACACAAGACAGGCCTTTTGCCTTGAGATGTCTTCTCTGTATTTAGAAAGAGAAATAGAGGATCATACATGAAACAGGGACTGGTTTTATTGCAGCACAGGACTCCCGTGTACCCATCAGCAAACTGTGACCCAAGTAAGAAGGACAAAAGTCTTCGGTCTGCAGCCGGCAGCACAAGGGAAACAGTTAAACCCTTGGAGACTGATGCAGCAGGCGCAGGGAGCCGCTGGTTTCCCTGTGCAAACAATAGCAGTAAACTGTGAAAATAAATAAAAAGTGAGACGTAGAAACAGGGGAAGTTTTGTATTGAATTCTGTCCATTGAAAGCTGCAGCTATTGGAAGCAGCCGATGAGCCGTGCTTTCTGCAGAGCACCTGAAGCTTTGGTGGTTTATAAATGATCAGTCCAGGAACGGACACTCTGATACTGGCTCTGGGTTTGCTTTGTGTCGCCCTCCCAGGAGCGTTCCCCCTGAATGCCCAGGCTTTAGCTATTTCAGACGAAAAGCTTTTTTTTATTTCTTTTTTTTTTTTTTTTTTTTTGCTTTTTTCCACTGAGGTTAACCAAGCCTCCTTCTGTTTTGCTGTGCTCAGCATTTAAGGCCAAAGTTTACAAGAAAGGTAATTACAGTCTTACTTTTAATTGTAATTAACTCTGAGTAAAGAATGAAAATAATCTAGCTACTCTTTTGCTGAACCAAAGCGTTATGTATAATGTGACAAAGAAAACAGCTTGCCCTTCAGCCGTTAATTTTAGCAGCTCTGTTATTCCTGAATTACATAAACCTCTGGTGTCAGAGGGGAAGGAATATGAATCAGCTCAGATATTTCATTGGAATATGTTGCCCATAGTTGTGTTGGGATTTGCAGTGCTTTTGAAGCACTTCAGATTATGATAAATTAGAAACACGTAATGAAGAAAATCAGGAACTCCAAACAAAGAGGTCAAGAGTGAAGAATGTCGGTAATGAATTACAAGCACCTCTGGGTTCCTGAGATCTGTACCTCAACTGAAGGCTTTGGAAGGGGAATCTTTACCTTTTATTGCAAAAGCCTTTGGAGAAATGTGAGCGCAGTGAGGAAACTGAGCACGATGCTGGTTTATTGGGCAACGCTGCCGTAAGGAGATGTTACTGACCTGTACGTGGTAGGACAGATGCATACGTATGTCTGTGTAGATGCATATTCAACATAAGATGAAAATGGGAAACATTTTAACTCTTTTATTCCTAACTGTATTCATTGATTAAGACCCAGAATCAAATTCAGAGGGTTTGCTCCTAATTGTGACAAATGCTGCTCTTTCTGAACCCTTTATTTAACTGGGATTGAACTCCTGGTTTCTTACCTGACATTTGCCTGTGCTGTAGTCACTTTTCTTGGGTACATGGTAGACAGCCAGTCCCAAGGGAACCAAGGGAGTATGGGGATCAATGGCACCATTGGTGACAAAGAAAGAAGTTGAACCGATTCTTGAAAACACAGCAAAATGTCAGATGCCCTTGTTTAAAGCCCGGACCAAGGCGGATTTTACTTGTGCTGCTGGCACTTCCACAGCCAGAAATCCAAGCTGACACGGACCTTGGCAGCATTGTTGGGGTGATCTTCATTTAAAGATGAACTATTCTTGAACAATTTCTCCACTGTATCTGACACAAACAGGCTTTTCTTCAACACCAGACGTGCATGTCTTCTTGCTCCAGCTATTTTTTTCTTGAACAAACATATGTATTGTAGCCAGTGTAAGGAAAATCCTACTCACTATTTATGTTTGAGTTCCCTATGTCCCATTAACAATATCCCAGTGTATTCATGGCAGTATCACGTCTTGATCCTGATCCAGCACTGTTTTCCTGGATTCCCCTTTGGACACTTTAGTGCCACAGAGCAATTGGTCTTATTTAGTGACCTTCCCATCCCAGAGGCTCTATTTTTTGGGCACTGAAATAGTTTCCTGTCCCTTTTTACAATGTTTGCTAAGTAGAGAGCACCTCTGACTGTGTGTCTGAACTAAGAATGTTTAACAGGACTGGCAACAGAGCTTGCAATGGCTGGAATTTCATTATGCTTAAGGATTTTATCTGCTCCCCTATGACTCCTCTACATATATAGGAGGTCTCATTTTGGTGATGCTACTGACCACCATGCAAAGAATTATTGTATGTACGCTATTTAAATCTACTTGAAACAGCATATAGCTCTCAAAGGGAAGAGCTTTTGGTAATTTGGAAAATTTGGCTGGTGCGTTTCCTTTGAGGCTGCTCTCCTTTGTTGCAATATATAGATGCAGACACAGAAACAAATAGATTTGGGGTTGGCATATATTTGGTGTATATATATTTATTTTATATATGTATATTTGCTGTGTATAGTGTGAGTGTGTGCCTATTAGGGTTAAATACCACTGACTGATTATGTTGAGTGATTTTTGTAAGTAATGATGTAGAAAAATAACAGAACACTGGCTGTTCATCCTGCAGACAGGCTTAAAGGTGAGAGGAGCCGAAGCTGTAGCACTGCCCTCTCCCCGTTAGCACTGCACTCACATGAGTGCCATGGGCTGTCCCCTCAGATAGCAGCTATATTTGTCCCAGTGTAATCCCTGCAAAAACAAACCACTGATTTGACTGAAGAGGTTTTGGGAAACAGCAAAACAGGAGGGAAAAGAGCACTTGATAGTGTCATTAAATTAAAAAGAGCATAAAGTCTTAACAATTAGGCACTGCTGGTTAGAATTACCTGCTTTTTGTTTAATATATTTTGATATTTTAGATCACTGAATAGCCCACACCCAATACTTTTTAAAAGCAGTGTACAGAAATCTCTTGCCCCGCCGTATACATCCAGACTCCATTGACACTTGGCCGCCGAAGCCCTGAATGGCAAGCTAAGCCTTCTTGCCGGCTGGCGTCAGATTCCTTGCGGTTACTCTTTGTTTTTGTGGACACAGAGATTTAGATGTCTGCAGTCCCTTGAAAACCAGCGAGATGTCTGCTAGCTGGCTGGTTTCGATTCATCCCGACACCGCGAAACACGCCCCTTCGTTTCACCTTTTGTCAGCAGTAGAAGAGCTTGGACGCTCTGCGAAAGATTTGATGACACGGTCAAAATGTTTTCACTTGAATGCAACCCAGGGGCGACCCCACAATAAAGGCGATGGGAAGGAGCCATGCAAAGATCAGACACTAATAAAGGCAGCAGTTAACTTCTCCAGCCTGACTTTAAGGCAATCCCTGCCTAAGAATGTGTAGCCGTATTTTAGCACTTAACACTAACAGATCTGCAACTAAAACCTTCCTTGGTTAATATTTCCTAGTTTAGGTCTCTTAGCTTTTTTCCCTTCTTTTCTTTTTATTCTTCATTTCCTTCTTTTCCTTTTTTCTCTTCTCTTTTTTCTTTTTTCTTTTTTCATTCATTTTGTAGACAAAGTGCTGAGGGACGTGGTTTAGTCGGGCACTTGTCAGTGTTGGGTTCATGATTGGCTTTGATTTTAAAGGTCTTTTCCAATTTAGGTAATTCTGGGAGTCTGGAATTCTCTTCTCTTTTTCCCTTCCTTCCTTCTTTTTCCCTTCCTTCCTTCTTTTTCCCTTCCTTCCTTCTTTTTCCCTTCCTTCCTTCTTTTTCCCTTCCTTCCTTCTTTTTCCCTTCCTTCCTTCTTTTTCCCTTCCTTCCTTCTTTTTCCCTTCCTTCCTTCTTTTTCCCTTCCTTCCTTCTTTTTCCCTTCCTTCCTTCTTTTTCCCTTCCTTCCTTCTTTTTCCCTTCCTTCCTTCTTTTTCCCTTCCTTCCTTCTTTTTCCCTTCCTTCCTTCTTTTTCCCTTCCTTCCTTCTTTTTCCCTTCCTTCCTTCTTTTTCCCTTCCTTCCTTCTTTTTCCCTTCCTTCCTTCTTTTTCCCTTCCTTCCTTCTTTTTCCCTTCCTTCCTTCTTTTGCCTTTATTTTCCTTTTTTTTTCAGTAGAAAGGATTGTTAGGTACGCTTTTCTTTGATATAAATAAATACAGCCCTTGTAGCAATTAAAAAAAATGTTATGGACTATCATTGCATAACATTTTAGTGTCTGTTGATCCAGATTTATTTTGGGATGGAGTCTGACTGCTTTTGTTAGCTTAGCTTTGGAAAGCTGGATTTAAAAGCTACCCTCAGCTCAAAGTTTTCTGTCCTGTCACTGTCACCTATTGATTTATCCAAAAAGCCATATTGTTTACAACGGAGACATTCAATCCAAAACAACTTTCATTGTACCCTCTGCTCAGATAGGCAAAAACATTTCCTAACTGTTAAGCCAGCTGGTCAAATCTTTAATGACTTTGGTTCAGTGGCCAAATCTACTTCATTGTGCTGTTATAATGCAACATTAGATTAGTTACTGTCTCTGAAATTGCTGTCAGTCAGGCTCTGTTTATGAAGGATCATGGTATTTTTCATAAATCGTCCTTTTTTTCTTCTTTTACTGTTTAAAGGATAATAGTACTGTAGCTTTGCAATTGTTTTATGAGGCAGTAATCTTGTTCCTATGAGGATAAACCGTGAGGCCAAAGGCAGCGCTTATCTCCACAGAAGCCAGTTATTACTGAGGAAATCACTACAAAACATCAATTCTCACTACGGCAGCGCAGCTTTTACCCCTTTGAAATATCAAGGACAAGATTTTTGTGTCCAAAATAGTCCATACGATGGGGCCCGTGAAAGTGAAGTGCAGGATTTGTAGGATTCTGTTGCAGTTAGTTCAGTCTTCTGAGGTAAGTCTTCTTGACAATCCAGGGCCAAAATCCATGGATATTGTCACCCAGCTGTACGCGGGTCACCCAGGCGCTGCAGCCTGCGCTCAGCTCCCCTTGCTCAGCAACCAGAGTCATTGGTGAAGCAGCGTCGTGCTTATACCAACCAGAACAACCCATTCTCCTAAAACCATATTGAGAATTTCTGCTCCTTCGTTATGTCTTTAATTGAGGCTGCAGGAGGAGGATTTTCCAGCCGCGCTCCCAGGCTGACGCAGCGCTGTACCCAGAGCAGCCGCACCTTGGGGCTCCCAGGCTGATGCAGCGCTGTACCCAGAGCAGCCGCACCTTGGGAGCTCGTTGCTTTTAGCTAGATATTAAGTTAAAAACATTTTTAGGCATTTCTGTATTTAAAAGTAACCAGAGGACACCAGCTCACAGCAACGATCGTGCTGCTGAGTCTGAGTTTTGCAAAACATGAGCAATCCCAGGCGCGCTTCCCACGAAGGTCCGTGTCGCACGCGCTGGCTTGGAAGTAACGTAGCACCTAACTGTTAAACATCCTGCCTTGATGCACTCTGTCCTTAAGAGGTTTATTCAATTAACAGTTTAAACTTTCATTATATTTTGCCATTTGGTGAAGAGGATTCTTACGCATTTAATAGTTTTATGCATTTACCCATTAGGATTTTAAGTGGGCTCGCTCGGACGAGCTCTGCCATTTTCCCAGCGGCTCGATGGGCAGAGCAGACAGTGATACATGACACGTGTCGTGGCCGTTTGTATCTCCCTGACCTCCTCAATCCATCTCTCTGAAGGTTGCTGTGCGTTAATCCTACGGCAGCTGCTGGTGTGACCGCTTCTAGGTACTGGGGAAGGTAGCCAAGGGTTCAGGTGGCCTCTTTGCACGCCAGGCTGTGGAAGAGCCCAGATTGGCAGTATGTTTTCATCCAAACAGAAATTTAAAAGAAAATGGTATATGTTCTTTAACCTAAGGACTGCTGATCACTTTAAATTAATCCAGCTTCATTTGTTAGAACTGGCATCATCTGCTTAACGACTAAGGGTACGCTGGTTTAGTCATAAAAACAGCCACTGCAACAAATCTTTCAAATCTTACCCTCATGCTTCACCCAAGATTGTTTAAAAATCGTTTTCCAGCAATATTAATATTATCTGTTAGTCCTTATCCATATTCCTTTTTAAATTCCTACTAGGCAGCAGTACACAGTTTTTGTTTCCTTACATTGCAGATATTTCTGGCTCTTCTCTGTCCCTACAGAAGGCTGGGCAGGTCACAGGATTTATCTGCATCCAGGCTGCTTTACAGGGAGCTGAGGCAGGAGCTTGGCTACTCCTTTGCTTAATCTGCAAGTAAATTCATGTAGTGAACATGCAGATTCTTACCAGTATCAGAATTTCTCTCAGCCAGTTTTTCAGGTCTATTTGGCTTCTGATAATGGCCGAGAATTAAATGCTTGCTGCCTTAGAAAAGGAATTTTTAAAAAGTAAAATAAGCAATGGCTGTGTAATTACAAAAAATGTTCAGAAATGCAATATTAAATTGGATAGTTATTTCTTTTAGAAACCCCATGGAACAGTAACTCCTGCTGGAGGCAGTTATTTCAGAGCCCGAGGAAGGACAGAACTAGGGGCTTATTTTATTTCTGTCATTTTGTACTGAAATAATCAGCATATCACATCATGAAAATAATTACTGCAAGGTCCCAGACCTTTGAACGGCTCTGTCCTCTTG
>NW_010296262.1:53586-69595 GCF_000700745.2 Antrostomus carolinensis | reverse complement strand
TGGTGCAGTGCCCTTAGAAATCACTTCCATTTGGGTTTAATAGAGCTGGAGCCTGCTCCCTTAGGGACTGTTGCCACCCTTTATTTGCCATTTGTTTCTGCTATTGAGGCTGAAGTCAGAGAAAAGAAAAAAAATTGTTGAAAAAAAATTTTTTGTATCATATACAGGCAGTGAATAGGTACTTTTGTCCCAATTTTGATGTGCTGTTTGTTTATAAATTATCCAGTAAGTCAAATGTCGACAGAGATGTCAGAGAATATTCAACCACCTTTAAAAAGAAAGAGAAATCTAAGAAAAATGACTTGCACAGAGGATTTCTGCATACTGTCATTGCTTCTGGCACCTTCTCCTAGTAATCATCAGTATAATTATTATACCTGTGTTAAATTGAGCAGATTTAATTGATGGGAACATGAGTATTTGCCTAAAGTGCAGTTGATCTCCTGCGTAAGAAGCAGCCAGCTGACGGGGGAAGGAGACGTTAAGTCAGCAGTTTTGTATCAACAGGCTTGAAAGGATCTCCTGGGTAGTTTCAGAAATAAACCCAGCTGAATCATACCCTGCCTGCTCCAGTGGTTTCCCACCGAGTGAGAACGGCACAGGCTTTCCCTTCAAATCTCACTGTGAAGCTACGCAAGGCCAAATGTTTTGTGCAAGATTTAGTCCAAAAGAAAGATATCGTTCAGCAGCTTTTGGTGGGGAGTCTCGTGGACACACTGAATATTGATTGTCAGTAGATCTGGTGACTTTTCCTTATTCCATTGGGGTTGTTAATCCCAGAGAAAAGGAGGCTGAGGGGAGACCTTCTGGCTCTCTCTAACTTCCTGAAAGGAGGGTGGAAAAAGGTGTGGGTGGGTCTGTTCAACCAAGGAACAAGTGACAGGACAAGAGGAAATGGCCTCCAGTTGTGGCCAGGGCAGTTGAGATGGGATGTGAGGAAGAATTTCTTTGCTGAAAGGGTTCTTAGGCATTGGAAGGGGTTGCCCAGGGCAGTGGTGGAGTCTCCATCCCTGGAGGGATTGAAGAGTCGTGTAGACATAGTGCTGAGGGACATGGGTTAGTCAGGGACTTGTCAGTGTTGGGTTCATGGTTGGACTTGATGATCTTAAAGGGCTTTTCCAACCACTACGATTCTGTGTGGCACTTAAGGACATGGTTTAGTGATGGACTTGGCAGTGTTAGGTTGACAGTTGGACTTGACGATCTTATTAAAGGTCTTTTCCAACCAATCTCTTCTGTGATTTTGTGTGATTTGCTGGTCTGCTTACTGTAAAGAACGATGCATGAAAACCCTTGAAGTGCTATTTTAGTGGAGCACGCAGCTGTTTTCTTATTTCTTACTATTCTTTCTATTCTTTCTTATTTTGCTGTCAGTTGCCAAATGGTTTGTTAGAGCATTGTGTTCTGGCACATCCAGCTTCTCCAATACACCCTGGCCATTGTGGAGTGAGTGTTGTAAGGGTCTGTGGGGATGCTTGGCCATCTCTGAGCTCCTGTCTACGTTGAGCAAACAGAGCCACTCACCATAGCCCTTCTCCAGCTCCCCAACCACCAGCAATGTTCTCTCAGGCATTGCTTTGCAGCAGGCTCCTCCACTGCGGATGTATTATTTTCAGCCAAATATGACCACCTGCAAGTTTGTGCTGGTGTTAGCATTTTCATCTCCCATTATTCCAACCCAGCTGGCTTTCCTTTGAAGTTAGTTCCCTCATGTTAAATGTTAACTATAATTTCTCTTGGCTAAAGAAACAGATAGTGCATTCTTTCCTGTCTGTGTGATAATGGCCACAAGTGTGCTGGCTGCCTTCGGCCCGACCCACCGCTGCAACTAGTTTTTCTCCTTGAGGAGGAATGTTGAGGCTCAGCTCTGCCACGGGGAATGGATTTATACTGCAAAAAGCTTTGGGCTGAGCCTAGCCCTGAGAACTCTATTTACACATTGAGTATGTCTTATGTTCAGACGTCTCTTCCAAGACTGGCGTGTGCTTAGGGTAGAGAAAAATTACCCAAAAATCACATCTAGGGGGTACATTTTGAACAACTCCAGAGTTCAGGGGGTTTTTTCATATTCATGCAGGTTAATGTTTTGCTTTTTCCAGCTGTACTAGCATTTTTCTAAGCATATTTCAGTGCTTATCCTTGCATTAAGCACAATAGCAATGGAGGGGGAGACTTGTGACCATTTGAACTTGAAATCCCCAGAGAGCTTTTTATTCTAATAAAACAGCAAAATATTGGATACATGACACCCCTTACATCAAACTCTATCATATTAAGGAAACCTTAGAACTCTGCTCTGCAGTCTGGCCTGATACATTACAATTCATCTGGGATCAGTATAAGAAATAATTACATCTATTTATTTATTCCACTGTCAGAATGTTGACACTAGTTTTTCATATTGTCTCTGTCATGAAGAATTATAATTAAATAACATGTCAAATGTATTGATCATACATTTATAAATTTGTTTGATATATCACAGAGGCCTTTTGTTATTAGGAGATATCACAAGATTAAAATTAAAGTTTGCCAAGCCATCTACCTCATTCTACATAGGACTTTTTCCTCCTAATTAACCGCAAGATTCTGATGGCTTGTCATTCTGATATTACATAAAGTAATCTCTTCCTTTTCATTTCAGGTTCAGTATACCGTTTCCCTTTGACCAAAATCTGGCTAGATATGTACTAGATATGATATTAGGCTGTGAAATTGCATACTTCTGTTGATATTTTCCATATTTCTGTCCCAATTCCTTTACTTAAGAGGCACGGTCTTATCACAAAGAACATCAGCTAGAGGTGGCCTTTCATTTTTGTGTTCTTTCTGCATAAAATGGAGAGCAGGAACCTTGACCATCATCATTCCTTCCCCTCTCTCATGTGGACCCAACCCAAATATGTGAGTAGATGCCAGTCGGTGTCAGTGGCTGTGAATACATGAACGTCTGTTGCAGCTCCAGCTCCTCAACACACTCACACCTTTAGGAAAAACAGATTTTTAGGAAGGTGACAGGGACAAGAAAAATCAGTACCTGACATGTCTAAAGGGTCCTGTTTCTTCCAGAGCAAATACAAGTTGCAAAGAATAATATTCTCTGTACGTCCCACAGGCTACTTCAAGGGATAAAAAGATGTAAATAAATAGGCATTTGTTGTCCCTTTTTGATGTGTTTTCTCCTGTTTTCTGTAAGAACATAAGCTGGGAAGGTTTTACTCAGATTTGGTGGCAGAACACATGCATTAAGATTAAGTTTCTTTTTAAAATTTGCATTCTTTGCTTTGTATGTTTCCTAAATGGGGCAAGAGGGTTTCTTAGCATGTCTTAGCATTAAAATCTAAAGTAACAGACCTTCATTCTAATGAGCTTTGTAAATCTGACCTAAAAAGTGTCGCCGGGAGTCTTTGAAATGAGTTTCCTACAACTTCCTCTGATCTGATTGTGTGTTTTAGGGGAGGTTAAATGGGTTAAGAATCTTAGCTGTCCTAAAGCCATTGGAGTGATTCCTTATTAATCTTTTTCACCCCCTAAGACATCATCTACAGATCTAGGCAGATTTAGTACATAAGATAACATAGTCAGCCCTGCCATAACTATCTACACAGCTTCTGAAAGGGTAAAAGGGTGACAAAAATATGCAGAAACCCTTCCAAAGGTTCATGTTAACAATACTTCCCAGTCTTTCCCTCGCCCATATTCAGCTCTTACTTGTTGCATAAGACAAGTTTTATCGTCATAGGATAATATCTCTGTAACTTGTGATCTAAATTACAAAGAAGCTTGTTGTGCTCCGTGTCTTATGGCAAAACTTGTGAGCATAAGACAGGGTCTTCAATTAGCCTTGTTACTGCTGATAACCAAGAGCTTCTTGTTCCTGCAGTAAGGGTGCTCGGCGGCCGTGCCAGCAGCTCCTTCTCCCTTTCTGCTCCCAAACAGCTTTTCCTACGAGTCTCCTCTTTGCTGCACCCTTACTGAGGCTGCTGAGTTCGGGACAGAAAGGTTGTGCTGATGGCAAAACTTTCCAGAGCTTTAATTCAGGGAGAGACATTTCCTTTCCACCAAGTAAGTAAGAAGAAAAGGTAAAAATCCAGAGACAGTCACGTTCATGGGAGCGATTGATGCTCAGTCTTAGGCACACTTCGATGTAACAGGAAAGTTCAGGGCCTTTGTTTCTGGTGGGAAGGTCATACAGTAGTGTTAAAATACTTTTACCATCAAAATACTGGTTTTTTGGAAGAAAAAAATATCCAGTTATCCTTTGACATAGATCATATATTTTACAATATTCCTTTTTACCCCGTTCAGGTCTCATATTTGCATGGCAGCAACCATGTTTCCAGTTCCACCCTCTTCTGCTAGAGCTTATTTGCACATAATCATTCACTGTGCAATAAAATGTGAGCGAGTTCTGCGGCCAGAGGATTTTTATACAGCTGTCTAGGGCATAACAGCATTTGGGAACCTTAGGTGTTGTACAAATAATGGTAATATCATTTCAGGGATCAGCTGCCATTTAATCAATGTCAGGAGATTGTCAATTCCTTCCATGATTTATGGTTGGGAAAATACAGAATGATTTGTAAAATAACAAGAAGCATCCCCCCCCCACCTCCTCTGAATGGGGGGTATTTTGAAAACACAGCAAACTGAAACACAAAACTATTTTGGAAGAATTTTCTCAGGATTTTGAAGTGCTTGCCTTAGCATTGAGCTCCCTGTTGACATAAGTGTTCCTTAGTCCTTTGCAGGTGCTGCTAGAGTCTCATGGAGCTCTCAGGAACCCATTACAGTCTTATGGTCTCAAAAAAAGAAAAACACTTAAAAATAGTGAGTGCCTTCTTCAAAGCCGGAGCGCCCCGATAAGTAACCTGAGTGTGTGGTTTTCCCTGTGTTTTAACGCTTTCTGAAATGGAAGAGCCCAGCCCCACAAACTCCACGGGGCCAGCGGTCCCTGCACTCGCCATCTCACCAGGGTAATCGCTCCGGCTTCGCTTTGATAATATACTTGATAATATACTTCAGCATATGCTTAACTTCTTCCACGCTAAGGAAAGCGTTTAAGCACGGTTCTTAAATCTCGGTGTCTCTAAATCAAGCATATCTTTATAAAGTGCTCTTCTCAACTGGCTAAATGGTGGCAGATCTTTCAAGGAAAGGGTGCTAAGAACTGAACAGAGATAAAATATTGCGTACCTGAACCAGGCAGTCGTGCACACAGGTGTGCGAGCTGTTGGGGAGCTGGGATTCTGTGGGATCTTCTCTAGCTCATCTGCAGACTCACCTGGGCCCCAGGCTGTGTCATTTAGGCTTTCTGTATTGGTTTGCTCATCTCTAAAATGGGATTCATGGTTTTATTTTGCACCAGGGGAGGTTTAGATTGGATCTGAGGAAAAACTTCTTCACTGAAAAAGTAGTCGAGCATTGCAACGGGCTGCCAGGGAGGTGGTGGAGTCACCTTCCCTGGTGGGATTTAAAAGACAGGTAGACGAGATGCTGAGGGATGTGATTTAGAGATGGAATTGGCAGTGTAGGGTTCGTGGTTGGACTCAGTGATATTAAAGGTCCTTTCCAACCACTACGATTCTGTGATTCTGATATTTTCTTACTGTGCTGCAGATATTCTTTGTATATGGATTCAGGTCACTAGGTCATCAGCAACTTGTAAGTGCATATGCTTATGGTTAGCTGTGTATGTTATTCTGTCTCGGAGATCTAGCAGCAGTAGGAGCACTTCTCAAAGGAGATATAGCTGTCACTCTTCCTCTTTAACAATATTTAAACCAGAAATTATTAAATTATACACATATTTGAAAAACTGTGTGACCTGTTGATGGCAGAAGATGAAAAAGCTCACCCTTTTCTAGCAGCTGGGAAGCAAAATTATGACTTTTGTTATACTCTGCCTAATCAAGGCACCCTGCTTCCATAATTCCCTTTCTGGTACTTTTGCCACCAGGGATTTTTGTCAGCATGGTAGACCAGCTTTGGAGTCTGTAGAGATGTTTCAGAATCTGGGAGAGTGAGAGAGCTCAGGAACATGTGCTTTATTTAAAAAAAAAAAAAGACTGGAGGCAGTTTAGGTATTTAGCCTCTGAAACATTTTGTGTATCTCTTAATTACTTATAATCTGACTTTTCTTTCTAATTGAAGCTCCCAGCATCTGTCTAGCTACCAATACTCTTAACTACTAATTTACATTGCAGTTGGCACCTGACCTTACATGACACACGTAAGGCTCTTAGACAGATAATCCCAGCTTCTTCTGGAGACTTATGTCGCCATGGAGGGGTCAGTGGTGTGAGACAGCACAGCTCGAGGTGCGAAGTGCCGCGGCGGCTCACACACTTTACCTAGCTGAGTCTGGGAATCCCTTAACAGGCTGATCTGGGCTTTTACCCAGCCAGTCCTCCTGCTTTTGTCCTGGGCAAGCATTTCTCTGCCTGTCACTTCCAAGCCTTAAAGCAGCATGTCTGTTGTTGGTTCATTTGCAGACATCAGGAGACACATTTCACACTGAATTCCACCCTGTGGGGCCGTGTCTAATTGGACAAATTTGAGCAGCAGGCAGAAAAGCCACCGCAGCATGGAGCAGTGATATATGGGCACAAGCAAAGGGTTGTGATCTTAAAGACACAGCTTCTCCGCTCGCCTGCCCGTGCCTCTCCCAGATTTGAAGCAGGATTGTCCCGACGAGTGAGGTTGAACATCCCACGGCATCGTCTTGGTGCTGCAGGATTGTCCGGAGCGGACTCATTTCTCTCTGCGAGCTCATTCCACTAACGAAGCAAGCTCTGAAGGAGCAGGAAAGCGTTTGCAACTTTGCAACGGGGCACGGGAATGTTTAGTCCAGCCTAAACCCCTGAAATTAAAGGCTTGTTCAGCTTTAAACTGCACAGCTGCGATCCACATTAGAGTTTCTTTTGGGGAATTTCCTGCAATATTGCAGCAGGCAGGGTGAAGCGGGGAGAGGCACTGTGTTATTAGCAAAAATAAAAAAGAAAAAAAGAAATTCAGAACCTTGGCAATAAAAGCGAGTTGAGGGGTTGTTTCTGGTCATAGATGTTTCTTTTCCATTTTATGTTGCTTAAGCGTAATAAATGTCAGATGGCTGGAGTAGCATGTTTTATTAAAATAAGTGAATTTGGAGTTCATGAAAGAGCGCTGCACTGATAGCGTTGTGCACGGGATGGCTTTGTTTGTGCAGGGAGGGGGTCGGGGGGTCCAGTCCTCCTCTCACCCACGTTTGCAGGGAGCGTTTCTAAGAAGGGTGAAATAGCTTGAAATCCTCTTTCCGTGTACTTGCTTTGGTTTTGGTGTCACTGCTGAGATCACAAATTAAAGTGCCATCTAATGACAACTGTAAAAAGCCTTTTGGAATGTGAAATTAAGGAATATTATGTGGTTTGGTTGGTTGGTATTTTTAATGAGACTCTAACTCAATTTTCAAATTGTGGAAGGGCCAATAGAAGATGATGATTTTCCATTGTCGCCTCTCTGGTGTTGTAGTCGTGTGGTGCAGCTCAGCAAAGTGGTCCCTGGGAGAAATCCAGCTCCCGAGTGTCTGTTCATCAAAGGAATTTGCAAAATACCAGCCCCTCCTCAGTATAATTGTTTCTTAGAAAGCATTTATATTAGTGCATGTATTTATATTAGTGACATTTTGATCTACTACGGGTTCCCCATTTGGGTTTTGGTCTTTTAAACATCTCTGAGCAACACAGCTCCATATTCTGATTTTTTTCAGATGACAGTAGTTCTGAAAAAGGATCTTATTAAACACAAAAGCAAAGTGTTGAAGCAGCTTCCCCAAAGGATGGCTTTGGTGACAAGTGATTAGATTTTGCATCAGTCAGACCATTGTGTTGTGAGCATGAACTTGGACTGAAAATCCTCTGCTTCTCTCTGAGAGCGCAGAGAGCTTGCTGGGTGCAACGAGCTGCTCCAGAGAGAAAGCCCAGGGAAAAGAAAAAGTGGCTTGGTGGCTTTGGAAGGATCTGGAAAATGGAAGTTTTTGGTTAATCAAGTTTTAGAAACCGAATAGAAGTCATTCATGTGGATATGGTTGAACTTCCTCCTCTCCTTGCGACCTGTTCCTTCAATCCTGTAGCTTAGATCTGAGGGTTTGCTTTACTTAACTTTGTCCAAATTGAAATAAAAAGCAGCTTGCTTTAATGTATATCATGGGAGCACTGTGGATTTCTTCCCCCTCCAGGTTACTCAAAACAAGCCCTAGGCCCAGCAGTACTGAAAACTTCGGTGAAGTTGAAAGTGCAAGATTTAATGCCTTGTAACTTTAATCTGTCTCCATAATAAATTATTTATGCAGAATGTGTCAAAAACACATATGTTGCAAAGCAATAAAACTTGCTGCCGTGGTGGGTGAAGGCAGGGGAGGTCGTGCCGCTGCCCGCCGGCATCCCGAGCGAGTGGCAGAGCCATCAGCTGTGATTCAGGCTGTCCTCCTGGTCACATTCCAGTGGAAGCCTGCTTGGAAATACCGTGATACCTATAAATACTAGAATATCTTCAAAAACACATTAAGCATGAGGTCATCATCTACCAGGGTATGAACAAGAAGGTCAGAAAAAACAAGGCTAATAAATATTCAAGGACCAGTTTTCACATTGATGGGGAAAGGCCTGTGGTCAGGTGTGGAGGGAGAGTCCTGCTGGGAGGCCCCAGAGCCCAGTGTGGGGAGATCAGAGGAAGAATGTCTTTGCTGAAAGGGTTCTCAGGCATTGGAAGGGGTTGCCCAGGGCAGTGGTGGAGTCCCCATCCCTGGAGGGATTGAAGAGTCGTGTAGACACAGTGCTGAGGGACATGGGTTAGTAGGGGACTTGTCAGTGTTGGGTTTGTTTGGACCCGATGAGCTTAAAGGGCTTTGCCAATCCAGGCCATTCTGGGATTCTGATCCCTGACTCCATCACCAGCTTACTCCACTGTCTTACAGGACAGCCAGGAGCTTTTCTGCCCTCTCCATCTCACTTTTGTCCTTCTGTGAAATGGGAGATGCATCCTATACATGCCGTAGGGTAACTGGTGAGGGTGCCAGCCCCAAGTGAACCCCAGCCCGAGCTCCTCCGAGCTGCGTGCATCCATCGGCAGGAGTGTGAGCAGCTTGCATAGAGGTTGGTAAATATGAATTGTTGCTTAAGTGCCAAAATTATAATTAAAAAGGTTTTCTCTTTTGGCTTTTGTCTACATACTTTCCCAATATTGTCATTTGGCAAAGCCAGGGTGTCTCTCACAATGTAATCGCCGCAGAACATTTCCTTGAAAGAGCGGCAACGCCCCGCCTCCTCCTAACACTTGCATGTGGAAAGCACCAACTGTTTTATAGGCATTACTGAATTATGCTTTTCAGAGCAAGGAGATATTTAACTGTCTGTGCAGCTGAGACAGCTGTAAAACAGCTTCTGAGATGAAGTGACCTGCCCGAGGCTGCACGTCGGATGCTGTAGCAGAGGCAGGAGCTGCGGTCATGTCTCTTCCAGAGAGAAAATGCGAAGGCTTTTACAAGAGAGTTTGTGTGTATTTTTTCTTCTGTCCCTCTTCCATAGGGGTCTGTCAGTAAGAAGGGACCTGTATTGTCCTAGAGCAGCAAGGACAAGAGGAAATGGCCTCAAGTTGTGCCCAGGGCAGTTGAGATTGGATGTGAGGAAGAATTTCTTTGCTGAAAGGGTTCTCAGGCACTGGAAGGGGTTGGCCAGGGCAGTGGTGGAGTCCCCATCCCTGGAGGGATTGAAGAGTCGTGTAGACATAGTCCTGAGGGACATGGGTTAGTTGGGGACTTGTCAGTGTTGGGTTCATGATTGGACTTGATGATCTTAAAGGGCTTTTCCAGTTGAGGTAATTCTGTGAGCTGCATGTTTGTGCCGAGCCGTGTTCGTGCGGCACAGCTGACAGTGGCACCGCCACTCAGCTCCCGTTGTCGCTGCCTCTCCGCCCAGTTTTTGGAGGGAAGTTGGGGTTGCAGGGATGCCAGGCCTGCTCCTCTCGTCAGTACTGTTGGTACTTCTCAAGTGTTCCGGTCTTTAAAAAGCAGCAGGGCTCTCCTGGCACCCTGTTAAAGAATGCCAGGTAATCCCTTTATGTAGTTACCGGCATTTCCCTGCCAGAGCATCACAACCTGCACGGAGGGCGGCTGAGAAGTAGGGGTGCCTCCCTGTTAGGGACTGAAAGGCAAGAAATACCTCGGGGTTTGTTTTTTAAAAGAACAGTTGTGGCGATACTAGAATTAGTAAATAAATAAATAAACAGAACAGACCTTTAAAATCAGTTGCAGAACATACTTTCTATTTTTGGGCAAAACTTTGAAGATCTGGAAGTTTTCCAACTGTTTCGAAATGAAACCTCAAATTAAAACGATAGCTTTGGGGAGGGTTGTTTAATTATTTTTTAATCTTTAGTACCAAGAAAATTAATCTTCTCGACAGGTGTTAAGCTTGAAGGAAGGACAGTGCATGGCAATTGGGACTTTTTGCCCCCTTCACACTGGTGAGATGGAGTTTGGGGTAACGTAGGCTCGGGTCTTCAGCTGGCCTAAATTAGCACAGCTCTGTTCAGGCTCCAGCTGTAGGCACATATTACGGTTCCATTGCAGCAGATCTCATTTATGACATGTTTTTAAAGCAGATCTGTGAAATGATCCAGCTTTAAAAAAATAACACTAATAAGGGTGTAGTTACATGAGCATCTTATCCCAGAGCAAAGCCAGTTTAAGAGGCTCCCAGCCCGTCCCTGACCCTGCCTTCTCCTCCCAACCCCACAGTTCATTTCCCCTCAGCTCTTCTGCTGCAAGTTTTTGGTGTTTGAAGGTTTGGGGGTTTTTTTTACCCCACTTTCTTGCATTGTTTCAGTGACCAAGTTGAGCGTATGAGCAGAATGGAGCACACAATGCACCGTAGCAAAGGGACGGTGATGTGGGAGCAGGGGAAGGGCTGGGAAGGACACAGCAGTGGCAGTCTTTCAAACTGGTTTTGGTGCCAGAGCAGATGTTCCTGCAGCTACTGCTCAACCCAAGTGGCTTTGAAGGTTTTTATTCGAAGAGCCAGACAAGGCGAACAGCAGAGCGGGCGCTCCTGGCACTGCCTGGAGCAGTGGGTGGGATCTTGCTCCCCAGGAGCGATGCTGGCTGAGATTTTGGCTCTTGGAGTCAGCAACATAGCATGGTTGCAATCAATTCCTGGACCTCTGCTGAATTGAGGCCATAGCTATTAGGTTATTAAGTAAATCATGCTGATTTTTTTTGGTCCCAACAGCAGCTCGGTTTTACCAGAGCAGAGCTGGTGTTAGCACTGGAATAGAAGAGAACGAGTTGAGGTTTCAAGGAATCTCAGAATAGTTCACTCTACCAGGAAATTCAGTCTACCGGGATTCTGCGCTACGTAACAATGAGATCAAATGCTTTTCTAACCTATTTACTTTAAATGTATCTTGAATATTAGTAATGATGGAGTCAACAGACAGATCTTTAAAAAGTGTGGTGCCTGGTGAATGTCTGACACAATATTTAATGAGCTTAAGGTTTTTTATCCAACTGCCTTTGGTCTGTGGAATGTGTTTTCTCCTTCTTGTTTTGGCTGGATGGATCTTGTGGCTGATCTATTTAAAAAATAATTAAATGAACAGTTGCAGAAACAACATGGTATCTTAGACCTGCACGTGGTACAGATGAGGTGGAAGCACCGAGCTTTCCTTTGCGTGTGGTGTGGTTATCAGTACCCTCCAAACAAGGCGTGCAGATATCACTCCACATCCTTTCTAAAGGAGCTGCAAAACACGCTGACATGTAACGAAACCTCCCTGGGGCTGCAGTTTGGTGTTCGGTGGGGAAGCAGCAGGGACTCAGAGGTTGGCCGTGGCTGCTTGGACGATATGGGGAGCTCCTGGCCCTGGGGACGTGGTGGGTGAGTCCCACCTCTGCAGTGCACTGCTGGCAGCAATGCCCTGACGTGGGTTTGCTTGTCTGCTGCTTTCTGGGAGCAAGATGCCTTACTCACTCCTCTTATTCCTTTCTACATTATACAGAGTAGAAACAAAAATCAGATATAAACACAGAATCCATCAATCATTACTAACCCAGAAGATAGACTGTGATAGTAAATCTTCCTTTTTCTTCTTCTTCCTGGTCTTTATGTACAGCAGTACAAGATGGTGTAGCAACACAATGTCCTGGTTTGAGCAGAGCCAGAGCTGGGGTTCTGGAGCTGTTCAGCAGCCAGAACAGCGCTGGGGTTTGGGTTCAGCTGGGATTTGTCAGGAGAGAAACGCTGAGAACATCCCCATGTTGCATTTGTGTCCCTGGCACTGAAGGACTTTGTGTTTGTCCGTCTGCAAGCGCAAGATCTCAAGGGGCGAGGAATATTGACATGGATCAGCTCCATGGGCATTGGGCTCTGCCAAGGGGCTGTTCCATCTCCTGTCCCCCATGGGCAGGAGATCCATGAGGGGCTCTTCCTCTCTTGCTCTCTCTGGCTTTGGCTCGGGCTCTGGCTCTCCCGGGATTGCGGTTTTGGGTCGGGATTGTCGCTCCTCTTGGATCGTTATCTGGGAACGGGCCGGGCTTGGTCAGTGAGTGGTGAGCAATGGTACTGTGTGTATCTCATTTGTATATTTTATTCCTATTATTATAATCATTATTGTTATTATTTTAATATCAGTATTATTTTAAGTTTTATTTTATTTCAATTATTTAATTGTTCTTATCTCACCTTACAAATCTCCTTACCCCTGCCCCCCAGTTCTCTCCCCTGTCCCTTTGGGATGTGATCAAACGGGACTGTAAGACAAAGCCTAGCAATTCTGGTTTAGCTGAATCAGGAATAAAGTGTTTAACCACACACCCAGGTGGAGGCGATGCCCAGAATAGACCCCTAAAGTACAGATTGGTACCAGCGGCTTTGCCACTTGGATTTCTTTTAGTAATAATTTTTGTAGCAGTGCCAAGGAAATTCTGGTGGTAAGAGGCGCTTGTTTATGTTTGGTGGTTATTAGTGTCATTTCTTTTTTGATTAACCTTTTGTGTACCACAGCTGTTCACTGCAGTGATTCAAGAATTTATAACAAAGGCACTCTAACACAAGAATTTGAGCTCATGAGATTGTGCGGGGCATGCATAGGTTGTTATAGGAGCATTCGCTGGTTTCCCTTCTTCCTGTAATTCTGTTGATTCCAGTTATACAATCATAAAATTCATCTTAGAACATTAGCAAATGCAAACGTGTAGCCACATTCTCATTGCGTAGCCTAATTTTAATCCTTTGGATAAAGGACTTAATTTTTAGCAATTCAGAGGCATGGAAGTGACAAGCCCGTTTATAACTATCAGTGATACAGAGCAGCAGCTCCAAAAAAGCCATGGGATCTTGGAATCAGCACTGAGAAACTTTTCCATAAATGCCAGGAATAACATTATATTTGAATATTTAACCCTTACCCAGGCAATTTGAGGACTGGAAACCATATGTGCTTTTCATAATGGGAGCCAAGATGACCCTACATAAAGATAAATATAACTACATAAAAGCATTCAGGAAGGATGGTGTTGTGGTTAAGAGCTGGGCAAGTACTGGGAAGCTCGAAGGTCTAATCCCAGCTCAGCCACAGGCTTCTTGGGTGATCCTGGGCATGTAACTTAATCTCTGTGTGTTTCAGTTTTTCCATTTGTGAGTGAGAGATAATAATACCGCCCCGCAGCCGTGCCTGCAGAATGAACGCCTTGCTGCTTGGGAGGTGTGGGCTTGGAGATGCTACTGGTGACCACCAGGATAAGTCTTAGCCAAGTGCTCTGCTGAGGGTATGTGTTGCACCACTGTCAGTCACATCCATTTTTGGCAAAAACGTTTTACCTTTCCTTCTCTAAAGGCTGGTTGAATAAACTCCTGACTTAATAAGACAGCGGGTCAGACCAGGGGAGCACACCTGAAGGCTTGTCTGGGAAGTCGTAGCGTTGGCAAATGTGCATTGTTCGAGCTTTATTTAAATTTAAAAGCAATGAGGGGGAAAAAAGGAGAAAAGAAAAGGGAAACCTGCAGTAGATGAGACCATCTGGTTTTGTTTGAGTGCTACCTAAGTAACTTGTGTTTATTGGTTATAGACTGGTGTTTTCTTTATACGGTCTCTGGACAGGTAGCTGTTGTTAGGCTCATGACTTGGCATTCACTCCTGCCCTTTGTGAGTCTGCTCAGGAGGTGTAAATCCTGATCCTCTTACTATTCTTTGAAAAGATGAGATGTTTCAAAAAAACCATCAATACGGAGACTTTTCTTAAATGGATGCTGAGAATTTCCACTCGTAGCCTGTCGCTCCCTTGGGAATGTCATTTCATCACTGTGACAGCCAAGGCGATCGAGCTGATGGCACATGGGAGAGGCAGCCAGAACGATGGTTGGTGTGAGGAGGAATCATGTTCCTGAGAGAAGATCTCTGCTGAGGTGCCCTCCCTGCTCTGGAAAGCTGGTAAAAGCCTGCTGAGGGCTGAGCAGCCGGCCCCAGGCTCGTGCACAGGCTGGGCTGTGTAAGGTGCGGGGGAGCGTAATCGCCCATTGTTTGGAAGGAAGAGTTTTGATGTAATTATACCCTTCAGCCATTGCCACACTTTCCTCTCTTTCATCTTCAGGCAGGTCCACACGTTCAGATGTGAAGCTGGAAATGAAACACATCTGGATATCCAAAAATGACAACAGACTTTTATTTGCTATTTTTGGTATACAACAAAAGCTTTGTATCTTGCTAATTGAACATATGGGCTCTCAGTTGCTTTTTTTCCCCTGCTAAACTCCACTTTTCCATGTGTCATCATATGATTCCAACATTTGATCTGTCGAGTCCATCTTGGCCATGTGTTTGTTGTAATCTGCTACACATGTCGGCTTGTTTTCGTGTGCGTCCTGACCTCCAGCGAGAGCTGCAGTTGTTTCCATCATGGATAGTGTTGAGGAGTTACACATCCTTTTTATCAGTGTATTTGGCCACCGGCAGCTCCTCGCAGCGCGGAGCAGGGATCCTGCCAAGCCTCTGAAAGCTCCATGTTTAGGGTAGCTGTATCTGTTTGTATTGTGATAGCAGATGCTGGATTGGGGTTTTTTTTTTCAGTGTGATAGAAGTAGAAGGGAAAACTTCCAAAAAATAGAAAATACCCACATAAATAAAATCCAGTGTCTTGCTGAGGGTCAACGTTAGCTAATTAGAGTTGGAGCATAAGGAAGGGATGGAGGTGGATGGTTGGTCGATGGTCACCAGACAAACTTGCGCATGTTGTGGTGGGGTTGGCATCGTGGTGGCCAGCGTGGAAAAGCAGCGTTTGCTTGTGCAGAAGGCAGCGTGCTCTTTGGAGTCTGTGGCAGAACGGTCTGTGGGATGAAAAGAGAAAAATGCCATATCTGGAGTGGAGAAGTGAGCCCCTCGGAGCAGGCTGTGCCATAAATACCCACTGGGAACTTGACCCCACCATACAGACATTCGTGAGACTCGTCTCGTTACGAATACAGGACCTCTTGATTAGCATGAAAGATTTGTCATCAGAATTTTTTTGTGCCTGTGGGGGATCCACTTACTTATTTCCAACTACAGCTCTAAATTGTTCCCATTCTTCATCATGGTTTGATTAACTAAAAACTTAGAGTAACTGTTTGAGGCACTTACCATAACAAAAAAGCAGGTGACAATGATCAAACCGTACGGCACGGAGCAGGGACCACTGGTGCTTTAGGGTATGAATGTGGTTGGAGACAACCCCATCACAGGTTCCTGAGCGCTGAAATGACGTATTACCTGTGCGCTCTCAAAGTGCTGGGTGCTGCTGCATATTGTTCCCTAAGATAAATGACAAATTAAAGCAAAAATAAAAAGGGGTCAATGTGGATTTAATTGCCTGCGCCCACATGCACACGTAGCCCCATCCCGCGCATCCACGTCGTGTTACAGCTGTGCTGATAGTCTCCTTTCTTGCAGTAAATATTGGGCCAATTTCATCACATTTGGTTTCTGTTTATCAGCACAGCGC
>NW_010296262.1:12549-53555 GCF_000700745.2 Antrostomus carolinensis | reverse complement strand
TAAGGAAAAGAGTCCATTGCTGTCTAGCCCCGAGGTGAAGGAATGAGAAGCCGTATGCAGCGTGGCCTGGCTGGAGGTTTTCCTCTCTCCGTGTCGCAACACCCGCGTGACTGCAGCAAAAATCAAATATTTGTACTTGAAGACAGAGCTGAGGCAATTTCCACCAGGAATATGCCATCTCTCACCGGTTGAAAAATATTATATGTGCATCATGCTGTTATTCTGTTCAGTTCTTGACACACACTGCCGAGCAGTTTTGTCTTCAACTCCATTTTTAGCAAGAGTATCACATGCAACAAATCTGAGATTGCACTCGAGGACTTCCCAATCAACTGAAGAATGAACTCTGAAGTTGTATTTAACAGAACAGACTTACAATTATTATTCATAAATGCACATGTTATGGCTGCAGTTGTTTCACTTCTTTCTTTTACAACCCTATAAATTGTATACAGAACATAAAGGCTTTACTTCTTAAATAAATGTTTTGCAGCCGCCATAAATTATCTTTCTTGCATCCATAATGAAAAAAAAAAAATCACTGTTTGATGTTTTATATCCTCTTCCCTAAAATGTAAAATATGGTAGTTGGAGCCAGATTTTATCTCATTTGAAAATAAAAGAAGGTTCATTTCCTACTAATTTTTTTCAGTCTTAGGTTTGGAGTTCCCATGAAATGTTGCCCAATCTGCAAAGCAGCGTTACAATAGACTCTGCTTTATCTGAGGGTTTGTGCTTGAGTTGTACCAACGTTTAATAGTCGTCATCGTGAAATGAGTTATGAACACAACCTGAATCTCTCTTATTTTCTTTTAATCCCTAACGTTGGTTATATTTCATCTTTCTACGCACCCCGGATCGCTGGCTGGATATGGGATTGTTGAACTTCTCTCTACGCCAGCCCTACGAGGACCCTGCCCCAGCATTGCTGTCCTGGAAGCAGGCCTTGCTAAACTCCCAGCTCACTGGTTTGCAAAGCAAACTTCAGCCTTGTACTATTTACCTTGGCAAGTGCCCGACCAGATTGATGATCTGTAAAGTGGATTTGTTATTTGGCTGTTTGCTTTGGCAGCTCTTGAAAGCAGTTTGCTGATTACAGTCCCAGATGTCATTGCATACATTACTGTTCACTATAAGTTTCTTTTAAAGTTTTAATTTCAGCTGCAAATACTATTAAGCTTTTTGCACCTTTCTGTCTTTAACTCATGGATATTAAATATCAAGAGTAGACAGCCTTGATTTCCTTAGATTTTCCTCTTATTGTCTTTGTCAGTCTCCTCCAGGCATCTCCATAGGACCGGCAGCTGGGACAGGGCTGTGCCCGTCCTCGTAATGGGCGGTTGCAAGTTGATCACATGCACAATTCTCTAATTGTAAATAACCTGGAAAATTGATGTAGCATTTTTGTAAATTACCAGGTTTAAAATGACCAAATGCTCAAGTCAGTGGAGTTGGGAACATCAGGAGTCATGTTAAATAAAATCGCCCTCTGCCCCGTTTGTGTTAGGGCAGACACAAAAGGAACGTGCGTCCTCAGAGGTGTTTTTTCTGGGTTATATCCATCTCTTCTAACTGTTATCATGGTTTTTAAAGGCTCTCAAACCCGATAAGCAATTTGGCAAATCAATAGGCTCAAAATCAATTTGTTTCCGACGTTGGGTAATCCTGAGTTTGGCTCTGGTGCCAGCAGCACCTCTGTGTGCTGCTCTCGATGCTCCGCTCCCAGCCCTACACGCATGTGGCCGTTCAGGTTGGGATCAAGGAATATTTTATTTCCATGATGCCTTGAAATACATTTGCCTTTCTAAAGTCCAATACCAGGTACAGAAAAAGCTCATCTGGGAGTTTGCTGCTGACCTCCCACAAGCGTGGCAGAGCTGCCATGGGAGCAGAGCGGGTGCCCGGCACCACCCGGTGTGGATGGCCGGTTGCTGGCTCCTGGGTTTGAGCAGTTAAACTGTCCTTCCTGGACAGGAGCTTTTTGTTTAATTTTTTTCCCCTCAGTGGGGGTACTTTCAGCTTTGAAAAATTTAAGTTAAAGAAGTTAATTCAGTTTAAGTAAGTTTACTTTTTGAGGGGAGGATATCATTGTAGTATTTTTGGCCACTGCTTGAAAATTCCTCTAACCCTTTACTATAATAAGCAAATTGAGCAGATTAAAGACACATTATACTGCCAAATGGTTTTTCTACCCAGGGTGACATGTATTTTTTTTTCTGTGGAAAAGGTTGTGGGGGTTTTTGTGAGCTGCTATGCTTTTTTTAGCGCTTCCTGTTTTATTGTGTTTGAAGTGTCTTTGTGGTGACCTGTTGGGGTAAGATTCTTCCATATGGAAGTGTTTCTTCAACTTTTAATCATTTTTTAAAAAAAAAAAAAAAAAAAGATTTTAGATCCGATTTGCAGATGTCTCTGGTTTTGTTCGCAGAGAGCTAGTCCAGCACACTACAGTGTCACAGAAATGTGAGTCATGATGAATTGTTTATACACAATGTGAAGATGACATCCATGTATTTGCATTCTTAATTAAGTTAGATACCTTCTTTGAAATCTGTTTAAAATATCTGTAGAAAAACATTTGTGGTTCAATTTATTTTTCTCTTCAGAAAATTGTATTCCTTTAAAGATTTGGGGTGCAATCCTGCCTTCACTGAATGCCTTGGCAAAACTCCTGTTGGTTTTGGTGGAACTGAGATTTCATCAGTAGACCCCAACTCTTTTGTAGGCATCTCTGAAGTCAGGTAATGTTGAGATAACGAGCAATTTTGTCCTTTGCCTATTCCTGGAGAAAATCTTGCTGGGATTTTATGTAGGGTCAAAAAAAGTTACAAGTTTATTTTTAAGTCTACAAGACAAAATTCTTCATTAATGTACAACAGAATGCATTTTCCCTGCACTTATATTGGACTTGCTGGGTCATAACTGAGACCAGAATTTGGACCACTGTATTTGCATTATAGCTGCGTCCTGTTTCCTATTAGTTTTGACACTAACATCTGAATTTCAGATTTCTTCTTGTTTAGGTTTAACTGCCCAATCAGTACGTACAACAGACATCTCAGGACCTCTGTAGTTATCTGGCTTGCAGAGGGTGCAAGGGCAAAACTTGGCATCTGTGCAACCGGTGCTGGAGCAGCCCCCGTGTTTGAGTTGGTAGAGTAGAAGTGTGTCCTGGGATTGTCGATCCGGCATCTCCAGACTTTCCCTCTGCACCATATCCTCAATGTTTTAACCATAAGAAAACTGGCTTTGACAGTGTTTTTGAGCCCACATGTGAATACCACATGTTGAGGTCTCATGTCTGCAGTTTCACTCCTAATTAAGTGTAGATGTAAGTACTGGATATCTTATAAGGTCTTTGGCTCTCTGTAATTCACCACAAGCATCTAATTTCCACTTCCTTTGTCTTGGACCTGTTATTTATATGAGAAGGGTAGGTGGACCCGGTGGTTACAAGTCTGTTGGATTATTATGTTTCTGTAGCTGTCATCCTGTCAAAGGTCCTGCAGAAATTTGTGCTATTGCTGGTTTATTCTGGGTAAAATCCCTTCCTGTGCCAAAGGCGAGCTCAGGGTCTGTGCGCCACTTAAGTCTTACTAAGCCCTGAAAATGGGTCTTAAATAGTATATTGGCCTTTTGCCCGCTCTCAGCATGGAGGTGAACTTCATTCTTTATGAACAGTAAGGTTTCCAGTTCCGCTTTGGCTGTTGATCTTCATTGCTGTGAGTACTAGGATGGATTCTCTAAACCTGCCTAAAACTTTGGATGCTACAGCCCGCAGAAGCTAAGACCTCACAGGCTTTCTGACCTAACAACAGGGTGGTTTGAAAAACGTCAGCTTTTTGATGTAGGTAGGCACAGCACTCATCTGGTTTGGATTTTTGAGGTGTTCCAAAGTCATATTGTTAGCTACAGGGGGTCTTTTGTGAGCAGTGATGTGCACTGACCTGCTACTGAGACCTCAGAGCATTCTTAGATATTTATTTTTGGAAAACTGTAGTCAAGTAGCTATATTGTCTCATGCCTGTTTTGCAGGTGGAGAAACTAAGGCATAAGATAAACAAATGACTTCACTGGGCTGGTCAAAGAGGTATCAATATGACTTGGACATAAAGCTGGAGAGTTATTTTACTGTTTCCATTTGCTCTAGTTTCAGTGGTCTACAGGTTGTGTTGGAAACAATCTCAGTAAGGAAATCCTTGCAGCCTTATTTGCATCGACCCGGAGATCATGCTGGTGGGATCTCTTTAGGTGAGGCTTTTCCTTATCCCACCTGACAAACTCACATGTTTAGATATGGGCCTGGAGTTGGGACTGACTTTCAGAGTTGACATGAGAAAGGCCGAATTATGCACTTGAAGGTCTTTATCATCTCTGGACCTTCTTCCTGCTGCGCCCTGGCAGCGCTTCAGGGTCTCTGGAGAAAAGGTGCTTTCAGCTCAGTGGCAACTCTCCAGTTTAAATATTTCACCAAAACACCTCCGATTTATCCCACTTCCTCAGTAGTTTCCGAACGGTGTCCAACTAGATGAAAATTAGCCAGTGTCTTAGTCTGTAGAGCTACAAAGGTCAAATGTCTTGGAGAAACAAGGTGCTAAGATGCTAATTCTCCACCTTGGAACGAGAAGGCAGTTCTCTGCTCGATTAAGCAGAAAATGCAGGTGGTCTTAAACATCTCTAATTTTGCCTCCTGTTTTGAATGCAATTGAACAAAATCTGCTGTAATTGCAGAGAGGATACCCAGCTTCCATTGCAGTCCCAGATCCTGCCCCAAGATCAGTTATGAAGCAAATGGCTTGAGGAGGGAGCCCCTGTGAGAGCACAGGCGTGCTAGCAGAGGTCCTGGGCTGGTCCCCAATGCAGGACATGCAGGAAGCTTGTCCTGAACTTCTGTTCTCACACTGCACCTCCTACACTTCTTGTCTTGGAATCTTGTTTTCCACTTTTTGGAGATTTGTGAAACATCTGCTTTGGAGGGGTCCCAATTTTTTTCACAGCGAGAGAAGAATTATTCTTCGCATTGTAAAAAGCTTCACGAAAAAGTACGCTCCTTCTTTATAATGGACTCGCCTGGCACAACTCAATAATCCCCATTTCTCATCACCTCGCAGTGTACTTTTATAGGATATAAAAACGGTGTTATGATCCATGTTCCCAAACCTTGCCTCAGCTAGCAAGAACATCAATAAACACGACCTGATAGACACCAGAGCTGCACCACCGTTCCCCTCGGTGCTTTGAACGTGCCCTAACATACCTTTTGAATCTATTCTCCATATATGAAACTACTCGTGCCTCTGTTGACCTTTTAATGTATGAAAGGTAATACTTGTGTGCTTAGGAAAAGTTACTCCTCCCAGGATAAGCTTCCAATCTGGTTGCTTACTGTACTTTGAAATGTTTTCTTTACTTCATCTCATGTCCCACTTTTTTTTTTCCTTCCTCTTTCCTTGATTTAAATTAATCTGCAGATAGGCAGGTCGGTGTACCTGGAACTGGCAAAAGGTTTTACTTCCTTTCTCCCCCTTTCCTTTCTCTTTTCCCCTCTCTAAAATTATTATTGTTATTTCTTTGGTTCACAACTGAGATGATGGGTTGATGTTTGAACAGTTACACACTCTGTTCCAGGAAAGTCTGTCTTTGTTCCAAGCTTCCAGCGCAGAGGCTCCTTCCACCTTGATCTTTCAGCAGAGCACTAAAACATTTGGCAAAGTTTTTGTCACATTTTTTGCTGCTGTCCAGGGTTTTTTTTTAGAGATTCCCTTTGGACAGCTTCCACCTTTGAGCTTGCCCACTGTAGGGAATATTGTATTTACTCAGCCACATCGTCAGGAATGGTGCATCACTCTTGTATCTTCATTAACCGGTACCTGACACCCACTTGCTCACCTCCTTGGATTTGCTTCTCTCAGGTTTTAGAAGCAAGTTTTCCTTCTCGATGCTTTGTGCCAAACCTACTTGTAGATGGCTTTGTGCTGATGGGAAGATCGTTAGGACACAAGGTTGGGACAGGGTTTGCTCCAAGGGACTCACAGATCATCACACTGCTGACAAAGGGGAGGTGGCTTGGCAATCCCCTCTGCAAAACGTCGGCGGTTTGACTCCCTAATTTTAGACTGGGGAAGGTGTAGGATCAACTTCTACCTGAGTTATAGGATTCTCCCTAATAATCAGATTTCTTTTCCATATTAAATTCCCCAGAAACTTGCGATTAGCCCCACTTCTGCAAGTTCACAGCGGCTTAATTCTACTGTAAAACTGTCAGCAGTGATTTTCTTTTTTTAAGACGGGTTTTGGTCCTTGTACAGAACTACTTCTTGCTAAATTCCTTTTCAACCAAACACACTTGTCATTTCCCAGCCATTAAAGACAATAAACTCCATCTTTGGATTTTTACATGCTGAACTTAGTTTATAATGATAGATACTTGTTTATAACACACTGAAGATTTTTTGTTAGCTTTCTGGCATAAAAACTGGAATCTTCTCATTTGATTCGTAGTTATTAGGAGCAGGTTTATCCTTTTAAATATGTACAAGCTATTATTTCAGTGGCATATTTATTGTCCACAAGAATGGTAGTCTGCAGCTCTCAGAATCCTCCTTGCCTTGGCAAGCAGCACGGTTATGATCATCAAACTATTCACGTGGACTAAAGCTAGTTCCACGGGAGGATTTAGGTATGGCAACCCAGAAGGGCATGGTACCAGGTTTAGATGCTGGGTTCTCTGGGAAGAGATGAATTTTTCCTTCCCTGGCTGGCAGGGCTGTGCTTAACAGGGCAGCTCCATCTCTTCCATCATCCCAGATGTGCTGAGAAGGGGCCAAGGGTTGGGAAAACTAAGACAGTTTTTCCTGGATCCAGGGAAATCTGCCAGACAGGGTCCAGGACCTGTGGGGTCAGGCAAGGATTTGGAGTATTGTGATTTGGACTTCCAGGCACCAAAGTTTCTCCTTCATCCTACTCTGTGTACCTGGTCCCTTTAGGCTTTGGGTGGCTTCTGGTTGAATGGTTGATCCCGAATTTCATTATAATTTGCATTCATAAATCACAGCAAAGCATGTCCTTGCCATCAGTGCTCCAAAATGGGTTTTATTGAAGGGAGAAAAAAGAAAATTGACTATAAAAATCTGGTTCTTGTGCTTCCAAGTTAGAGCACGCTGCATTTCATAAATTAATGGCACAACTTGAATTGTCAGACTTCCCTCTCACCTTTGATTTTTTTGGCATTTGGGCTGATGCACTCACTTTCTGTCCTTCTCTGCTTTTGTGGGCAAATGGTCATCTGCCATTTATTGAGAAGCCCGTATGTAGTGAGCTTTCTCATAGGCAGTGATCTGATGGGAGGGGACAGAGAAATTCTAAGGACATTAGTAAGAAATATTTTAATTTCCATTTTTTTCCTGTAAGAATAAAGCCCTATAGGGGCACCCTTCTAGTCACCTCCTCTGATTTCTGTGACACGAGGTCGGAGTGCCATTGTCAAGTAAAAAAATGGCCGTTATTCAAGGCACTGAAACGTCCTCGTAGGACATTTTTTAAGTAGTTCTTACTTATTCCTGAAAGCTTGGCCTTTAGCTGTAAATGATGAGCCATCTTTCATAGAATCATAGGATGGTTTGGATTGGAAGGGACCTTAAAGATCATCTAGTTCCAATTGGAGTTGTGACTGCAAATTGCCAAGTGCAAACACGAGGCACGTAGAAGGGTAAATCTCCTGCCCTTTGCGTACAGTCTTTGCCGAGGATGAGAGTGAGATGAGTTAAATGACCGAAAGCCTTAGGCTAGGACGTGCCAGTTGCAATATTTTTTTCACTCCATCATCTCACCTTGCAATGTCGCTCTGCCTTATCCAGCCACCAGATGTCTGATGGATAATATAAGTGACAAGGGCAAAACCTCCTCAATGTATGCAGAGGAAAACTTCAGACAGCCAGGACGGGTCTGCTGGCTCCTGAGCAGCTGGGTCCTGCCTGGCTGGAGTGAAATCCCTCTCTTGGACAGGCTTTGGAAGGAGATCAGACCTTGGTATTGCAAGTCACCAAGTGCTCTGGCCCCGCTCCAGCACCACACTTAAGCACACACTTAACTTTCAGCGTATATATATATATATATATACACAGTACCACTGCAGTCGCTGTGGCTATTTACATGCTTAAAATTAAGTATATGCTTAAGCTGGCTTGGGACCAGAGCTTTCAGTGCTTTGTAGGTCCAGTCCTTGCTGGAGCTTAGATAACTAGCTCGTGCAACTTGGCACATGCTTTTAATGAATTCAGAATCGGGCCAAAAGAATTTATCTTCCCAGACTTGGAAGGCTTACAAGGAAACAAGTTTAAGGATTTTTGATTTTTTTTTTTTTATTTTCTAAACATAAAGCTTCACATTTCTCTGTAGTCCTTAAAGAAATGCATTTTCCTAGTGTTCTTGGAGGGATCTAGAGACTTGGAGTGAGCAATTTCCAAAATGTCCAGAGCTGATGGAAAGGTATGTGGGAGCTGCTGCCTGGCCAGGGCAGGACCTGGTGGCTCTGGAGGTCCCATCTGTGTTTTCATGCCTTCTAGGACGATGTGGCATTGCACTGGGGTGGCCTCAGACATAAGATTACTTTCTAGGCAGCCCTGGCACAGACTTGCCCAGTGACTTTGAGTGAGTTCCTTAAACCTGGATGTTCCAGCTCTTCCCTGGTGTAAGCAATAAAACTCTGTCAGCCCTGATAACTCGTTTTGCCTCGGCTAAGGATTTGGCCCTGTAGGTATGTTTTGTAATCTCTCCTCCATTCCTTGATCTTGGTTGCTCAATTAATAAATAGCAAGAATAAGTTTCCAAACCAGTTCCTGATGTTAATGGTGCCGTGTCCTTAGAGCAGCCACTCAGCTGCCCTGAACACAAACATGTCCATCACTCTGGTTTAATAACCCGAGTCCATCTCGTGCTGGTTGTGAAATACATTAAAATACTTGTAGGGAAGTTGTGATTACAGCAGGCTGTGCACGTGGTGTTAGATATAACCCTAATAAATGAAATGTTAACACAGTGAGATTGCTACAGAAAGTGTCAGAAGAAGGTTATTGCTCTTCTGTTACTCCCTCAGCACAGGAAAGACAGGGACCTGTTGGAGCAGGTCCAGAGGAGGCCACAGAAATGATCAGAGGGGTGGAACAGCTCTGCTGTGAGGACAGGCTGAGAGAGTTGGGGTTGTTCAGCCTGGAGAAGAGAAGGCTTCAGGGAGACCTTGTTGCATCTTTCAGTTTTGAAGAGGGTCTGTAAGAAAGATGAGGACAGACTTTTTAGCAGGGCCTGTAGCAATAGGACAAAGGATGATGGTTTTAAACTATAAGATGGGAGATTTAGACTGGATGTAAGGAAGAAATTCTTTATATTGAGGGTGGTGAAACCCTCACACAGGTTGCCCAGAGAGGTGGTAGAAGCCCCATCCATGGAAGCATCCAAGGTCAGGTTGGATGGGGCTCTGAGCAACCTGATCTGGTTGAAGATGTCCCTGCTCACTGCAGGGGGGTTGGACTAGATGACCTTGAAAGGTCCCTTCCCACCCAAACCGTTCCATGATTCTAAGGAAAAGCTGCTTACAGCACAGGTGTATGGCAAGGAGTTACATCACCAGCATGGAAACCCCTGCTCTAAACGACTCAAACTAGCTTGTAGGAAGTAGTTTCAGACTGTAGATGCCTGGTGCTTGCAGGGGCTGCCGGCAGCGTTGCAGCTTTGGGTGGGCAGCGGGCAGAGCTGTGAGGTGGCAGGTGAGGGCAGAGCCTGGGCACTGCCAGGAACGTGCGACCAGCAGGAAAAGAGAACTGACCCTCTGAGCTCCTCCAAACACCCAGCCAGTGCCTGTGTTTGTGAGTGAGATTTATCTATCCTGTGTACAAGCAGTTGTTAGACAGTAGCTTGGAACTGACGTGTACATTATCTCATAGTGAGGCAAGAGAAATAAATTACAAGCTAGTGGCCCCGGCTGGGGTTAGTGATGCACCTTAGGAGAATATTTTGGTTTGTGTTTATATGTCAGCAGGGTTGTGAAATGGTTCATCTGGAAAAGGTGATATGAGACCAGAGAAATATTTGCTCTTATAGTGCAAAAAAATGTTTGTTTCATTCTTAACTGGTTGCTAGTGATATAAACCAAATTTCACATTTCCGGAGCTTTGATGGCTGCTCAGCTGCTTTCCTACAGATTGTCTTCTGCAAACTTTCTCCTAGACCATAAGAAATTGACCCTTTATCTCCCCTTGCTTGTAAACATTAACTCTGTGTGCATAATACTTAGCAAAAAAATTACCCAAAGCCCAGCAGAAGTCTTTGTCTCTAGTAGAGTAGGTCTGCGGAGTGGGAGGATGTTGAGGATGCCCTGGCAGGGTTTCTGCTGGACCATGTCCATCCCTGCTCTGCAGCTCCAGCCAGGTGGGTCTGTGATGGGGAAGATCTTCATCCCTCCTTTGCAGCGAGTCTAAGATACAATATCCCCACCATTCAGCTGCAGAGGAGCTGTACCCACGATGAACTTGGCCTTTCCAGGCATTACACTCTCTGTTTCTATTACACAAGAAAGAGTCTCCTATTACAATTTGAGTGATATATTAGTATATAGCAGAGTTCCAATGTTTTTTCAACGCTAAGATTTTTTTAATTCAAATGAAACAATCAGAATTAAATTCCTTGGCTCAGGCAGTTACCACTAATTCTCAAGCAAGATGACAAATCCACACTTGTGTCTCAAAGTGTAACATAAGATCTTAGTTATCCAGGAAAACCTCATGAGTTGTCAGATCTTTCCTTACTTGTGGGTAAATATGAGCCTTTTATAATCCATTATATGTGTCCTTTGTATGTGTGTGTATATATATGTGCATTTGCACATGCCACGAGATTGATAATAAGCAAGATAAATCTTGCTGTTTTCTTAAGGGAAATAATATATTATTCAAGTTCCTCCAGTGGAATCGGCATATTTCTGCCTCGAAGAGTGAGCTCTCTAAGACAGGGTATGCCTGCAAACCTCTTCCAGAGTTCAGAAATGACTTGGCATATAAACAAATAAGCAAATAAGCATCATTATGTAGCGTCACAGAAATACCAGATGTATCCTTCCCGCATCTGACACGGCTTTTCCCAGCGAAGCCAATACAAAGACTTTAGCATCATAAAGTTGCAGCTTTTATACAGATGAGAAGTAAAACAAAATAAGGACTCGACTAGAAAAGCCTCCACTGAGATTTAATGGAATTCATTCTGTGTTTAAATTTCCTAGGCATTGTTGAAAATCTCAATATTCATCTTATTGTAAGCTTAACTAAGTCGTAGATCTTCAGAGAGTGGGAAATTTTACTAGGAGGGGGGAAAAAAAAAAAGTGACTAGATTTTCTAATTTTAACCAGGACTGAGAATTATAAGTATGTGAATACCACAAGAAAACATTTCCAACCTTGCAAAAACAAGATCTTTTGCGAATCCTTTTTTAATGAAATTTCCAGACCTGGAGGTTGAAAGAACATCAGGTGAAGTTGGGTTGTTTTTTTCTGCTGTGCAGAATCATACCTGGTAACGTGCATCCACCCCGACTTGTGCTGACTCTCTGTTCTTCAGGACACTCTACTTTATGTCGGGATTAAATGTAAAGAAACGTTAATCTCTGAGGGGACTTGGGGCTGATCATAGCATTCCTGATTTTTTCCAGGCGTTCTGATCCTGTAAAGCTGTAAAGAGTTAAAATATGCAAGAATCTTGCTATTCAAAGGAGGAAAACATTTTTTTCCTTGGAAATTAATTTTATTACAAAGGGGTATTTTGTTTTTAAAATCATAATAGCATCCAGTTATACTGTAGTTTCCATCTCTTTTTACTTTTAGACCGCTAAATAAATTGCATCCAGTATTGCAAAAGGAATATGAATACACTTATTTTTCGGTGTGCTGTGTTCCTCAGGCTGTAGATGAGTCGCACCTTCCCCTTCGGTGCCTGCAGCACCCAGCAGCCACCCGCGCTTGCCCCCAGCCCCTGCTTTCCTCTTTCCAGCAAGATGACAAAGTCCTGCGCTTCTGCTACTGCGAAACCACGGCATAAATTTCCCCAAACGCAGATTTTTGGCATTTTATCTTTTAAAGTCTTGCTTTGGATGGATGTCACATCCTGCCTCTGGTTTTTAAAGCATCCCATCTCTCTCCCGTGTCCTTTTGCTAACCTCCACGCCTTGGCCAGGGCTGCAGGAGCCCTCAGCGATCCTCGGGGGGATTTGGGGGGCTTGGTTCAGTTTTGATCAACCCCAGGGTTTGGTGGTGACACTTAGGTCCCTCATTTGGTGGCCAGGTGTATTTCTGGTGTGAAACTGCAGTTTGGATGGCATGTAAGAGTCACAGGGAGCATTCGAGGCAAAGGCAGAGTTTAATAAATATACTTAATCATTTATGTTTTGACCTTAACCCAGACTCGTACTCAGACACAGAGAGCAGAGAGCTGCAAACGTACTTTGTCAAGGCTCCTTTGGCTGATGCCGTGGTAAAACAGGGCAGCCTTGCTCTGAGGAAAGGCAGATCCTTCAGAAAGGAGAGTAAAAGGTCAGTACTAATCCAAAAGGACAAGCAGTGTATGTCTGTGTGTATATTGGGTTTCACATATGAAATCCAGTCATGATAAATCTGATGGCTTTAGAAACATCTACTTTGATTAATGAAAACATAGTTCCCATAGACCATGGGTTTCATACTTCAAAGTTCTCCTGGATTTAGGACCTTAGGTTTAGCTTATTCCTATAACATGCAGGAAACTATTTTTAAATGAATAAGAGAGTTTAAAAAAAAAAAAAGGCAAATGTTTCAACATCAGTGGTACAGATAGACTGGATAATAAGGAGCAAAATTAACAAACAACAGACATTTTATTATGCATTTTACAATAATGTTTACATTCTTTCCTCTATATTTGTTTTTCCTTCAAAAGATTTATGTATTTATAAAAATATCTCACTGCTCCAGCTCTGAAAATTGCAGCCTCGCTTGCTTTTGAAAGCCTCCACCATGGCTGTGATCGCTGGCTATGTTCCTAATCATCCCAAATGCCTCTCCTGAGCCCGTGGTTAACCCTTTGTGCAGGACTGGAGGAGCGTTTGTTGGGGCAGTGAGGAGGAGGAGGAGGATGAGATGTTCCCATGGCACTGCTATGATCCTGAACGTTGCCATCCATCACCTTGGCCAGTTTTTGCAGGAATGTGTGGCCACTGCCACATGGGACATGGGCAATGGCTGGGCAACCTCCTGCCCAACCATCTGCCTTCATCCCGGCAGAGCCGCTGGCCACAGGGGCTCCCAGGGCCACCCCACCACTGGTGTTCCTCCTCCCAGCAGCTGCATGTTTGCTTAAAACTCATTTAGAAATAATGACAGAGGAATAAACAGTATTTTTGTTTACAAGTCTGTAATGCGCCGAGGAGGGACGCGGGAACCTCTCAGCCCAAAGTTCAAAGGGATTTGAAAGTGTTCGTTGCCTGTGGGACTGGGCACCCCGACTGAAGTCTCCATTAATTAAAAGCACTCACAGGATACAGAGCTGGTGAGTAATGTCCTGTTTATAGCAGAACTGTGAGCGATTCTGGAAAAAAAGAAACTCCGTGGGAGGGAAGATGACAGGGAAATAGAGTTCCTCGCAAAGGCTGTAGCTCCTGCCATCCTTTCCAACGACAATAATTAACACTCACACCTTGATTAAGAGCCACGCGTGGAGGTGAGTTGTTGCAAAGTCTGTCACACGTTTGTTGACGTGCACGTGCCGTGGGAGAGCGGGAAGGCAGCGTGTGAGCTGTGCACGGGAGAGGATCAGCAGTGCATGCTGCTGAGCACGGGCACGTCTTCAAAAGTCAGATATGGGGCTGGTCAGGGAGATTCCACCTCCTCTAAACTGAAATAAGGCGTTTGCCCAGGTCCCTGTTCATACACCAAGAGCTGCTGCTTGTGGCGTTCCCCCTGGACTAACAAAGTTATGGCTGGGAGGTGAATTAACAAACCCTGTAGGAAAGTTCAACCATTAATATTTAAACGGGGTATGTTACAATTTGACTCACTACTCTGGGCAAGGAATTTCCATGCGCTGGTTCCCCACGCGCCCCTGGGGTCCTCGCTGGCCACCGAGGCGTTTTGGGGCAGCTCTGTCGTGCTCATGTCGCAGTTACCGGCACGTTGGTTGCCGAGTGGGTCGGGACTCCCATTAAAGTTCACTCCTACTTCTGAAAGGACCAGAAAAAACAGGGGGTTGGTGATGGGCAGCCCCTCCTCTTCCTCCGAGACCGTCTCAGTCATGCCCCAAGGTCTACTGTCCCCGGGGGTCCCCCCATCCCGTTCATGCAAAGGATGCATTTTTTATCGGTTCCAATTGGCAGGTCATTTCCTCTCCTATTTACTCTCTTATTTTTGCTCACACGTATGTTGCAATATGCAAGGTGAGGCTCCAAACTGTCAAGCTCTTTAATAGAACCATTACTGTATTTTTGGAGAATGTACTCGTTTTGATTTACTGTTCCTTAGAAGACAGGAAATGGAGCTACTTGATTTCATATTTTAAACAAAGCCGTCCAGAGGTTTAATGAAAAAAATTTCCCCTGGCTTTTGAATTAAAGGGCTATGGTGAAAGATTTAGCTTAGCTATTTTGACTTAGAAAAATAACACGCTAGAAGCATTAAAATATTTTGTAAAAATACTTTTTACTATTAGATTTTTTCAGAGAAGAAAATAAGCTTCTCTGGTTTTCTCAGTCTTGGTTGGTAGGGCTGTGAAATGAAAGGATGTTTCCAAGGTTTAGGTGGGATTTTTTTTTTTTCCTTCTGTAGAATTTATTTTCCTTTTATATTAAAAGCCTTGAAACAATTGCAATGCAAAGGACCAATCCTGTGCTTGGATTAAGCAAGGTAATTTGGTATGGGTAATAACAGAAGCCTTTGCTATTAATAAAATGTGAGAAACCTTAAGCAGAAAGATGAGGGGCCTGATTCTGCTCTATCCAGCAGCAATGTGAATAAAGGACAGTTCTCCTTGGGAGGCAAATGGCAGTGGAAGGGCAGGAGTGGGAGATCAGTATCAGGAGAAAATTAAAGTTTTAGTAGGAAAATCCTGCGTGTAGAAGAGAATTAGCTTGGAGTGTAAAGCTGAACGTGTTGGAACTGCAAAACAAAGCACTTCTGACCTAGATCTTCAAGCCAAACTTTCTGCTTGTTCCATTCGGTGTGATTTGGGGTTGGTTTTTTATTTGTAGTGCAGGGGATCTGGAATGGTGCTTGGGCATCATACAAAGGAGGCTGATGGTCTTAATTTCTACCCAGTTTCATCTTCAGTAAATAAAAGGAGAGGTAAATGTTTTGCTAGCTTGAAAGCACCACGTGGTAGGATGGAATATTGACACAGTTTTAAGTCAATGGGATTTTTTTTCAGTGTTTTAATGAGGTTGTACCAGGATTTCAGTAGTAATTGCTTGACTATAATAATACCTCATGTGCTTCTTTCTTGAGTTGTTTCTAAAGGAGTTGTTCCTTTTTGGTGGAGCCTGTTCCACCATCAGGGGGGACAGAAGAAAGGCGAGGCTTCACACGTCAAGGTCTGATATTGGTGGCTGTCAGTAGGATTTCAGCGGTGTGTCAGTAAAGGCACGGGGCAAAGTCTGTCTTCCCTCAACCCTTCGATAATCCTCTGGATCAGCAGAAGCTTTCTTGGCTGCACGGGTCCTGTTGTTACATTTCTGGCTGTGGGTTTTGGGGGATTTTGAGAGCAGGACACTCCACTGAGGTTTATTTGTAAACTTCTCTCTGGCTGACGATGGGGAATTCGATATGTTATCAACTGAGATACTAGGATTGAAAAGGGGAGAGCAAGGCAGCCAGAAAGAGATTACAATTTAATAAATAGCAAAGATACGGTGAGCTGCTATCGGTGTAAGTTTAATGCCATTAGCTCGTGTGCCGTTGGTAACGATGTACGTGGGGCAAAGCACCCAAAGGCTCCTGGGGAGCACCCAGCCCATCTGCCGTTTCATGAGCTTTGCAGAAGAATTTCATAAGGTGTAAAAAATACCCAGGACTTAACTGAGCCTTGAGAAAATGATGTTACTGTGATAAATCTGCTGCTGCAGTGGCAAGAATGGGAAGGTCCATGATAATCTGTCTTGTTTTTCCTGAAACTGTTTTGTTTTACATCAAAGATGAACAGAACCGGGGGTTTATGGTAGGAGAGGACCTACCTGATCAAGCAAGATCCCATGTTCTACCTCCACCCCCTGAGTAACCCTGGTCACACATCTGTGTGTTCAGCTTTACATGGAACTGATTTTATCAATGTGTCTATTGAAATAAGGAGGAATTTGTGGACTCCACTGCAAGACGGAGCAGATGACAGCGCACAGACCTTCTCTGCCCCCTCACTCCTTACTCACAGGCAGGGTGATCACCACAGGGTACAGTGGTGGCTGGTGAATCATAGCTGGATGCCTGGACGTGAATCGTATTGCCAGATGTGCGCTCCTAACACGCAGAAGGAGTGAAAAGGGCGGAAAGATAAAACTAGAGCTTCACCAACCTTATAGTTTTTTACAAGAAAACTTTCTGTGCAGTGAATGCCTCTAACCTGCTTTTGCATTAACACTTGCAACCTCACACGTCGCTGCTAAGAAGTTTTGGCAGCTCTTGGCCCTGATTGCGGAGGTAACGCTGCGCTTGTCTCCTTTGCTCTCACTCAAGTATCTCAGGAGCCAGAGACCGGCGCTTGATGAAGTTTCTCCCTGTACACGTATGCAGGCATCTTGGCAGAGCTTCAAAAGCCATTTGCCTTATTATTCATATGTCTGCTTATAGGAGCAGAAACGCTCCCATTTCTCACTTTCAGAATAAGGGCAGACACTAGGCAAGAAGAGATTTCTCATCAGCATCTCTGGCACAAGCCTGCAAACCCACGGCAGCTCCCCGTCTCCCCGCTGCCACCCTGGGGTTTGGGGATGCAGATTTAAAAGCCCTCCGTCCCAGTAGCTCTCCAGGTACATGAAGAGCCTTATCAAAACCAACTGAAATCACTGTGGTCTTGGAGTTTATGTGGAATGTGGGGGTCTCAAGGTCACATGAAACCGCAGAAGGATGACTTAAAAAAAAGAAGCTTCAAAAAAAGATTAAATTTCCTTTTTCCTCCTGCAGTTAGGATAGCTGACAATATGGAAATGTTGCAGAGACTTAAACAGGATTGAAATGACTTTGCCTCCTCACTGCATTTTCTCAAACAAGCTTCAAGAACCCTCACTTTAAAACAAATTACTAGACTGGAGTAACCTTATAAATCCAAAGACCCATTAAAAGTTGAAATATTTGGTCATTCCTCCTCTCGGTTTCAACTGGGATTCATCCAGAGTTCAAGTGCATGTATCGCATAAGAGCCACGGTCCCATTTTGTAGAGGTCCATTTTAGTGTTGATGGTTTTCTAGTGCCAGGAATCTACTCTGCAGCCAGGCAGAGAGATAAATCAAAGCTGTGCGCGCCGATGAAATTCAGGAGCCAGAAGTCACCATTGCAGCCCATATAAATCCCTGAATGCCAGCCCTGGTGCTTTTGTCCATGCCATTAGAGTTCAAAATTATCTGCCCCTCTTTGCTGATGTATGGATTAACCGGCTGCCCGAGTGTTTACTAACGGTTATCACCCGGTACTTTGGACGTTATCAGAGGAAGGGACGCCTGCCGCGGGGCTTGGTCTCTCACCCTTTCTATTACCACCTGTCAGTGGCAGGGAGTGTGCTGTGAAGCTGTACAGTCACAGACTACAAGTGTAGATAGTTTCTGACGGCTGATCAAAGGGGAAAACCAAAGGCCTGATAACAAGGACGTGTTTCATGTACTTTTAACTTTGAGAAACATTGGCATTTGCATTTTTTCCCCTCTGTAGGCTGGCAGAAACCAGGCACAATAAATGCTGCATATTCAGTTACCTAATAGTTGAGTAAATGGTATGTGCTTGAAGCAACAAAGCATAACTGTAATCTTGTTCCAAGTGGGAATGATTTAAGTAAGCCTTCGCAGAAGACTTGCTGTATAATAAAGTAGAATAATTTTAATTTGTACTTTGAAGTGATCTTGAATTCAGAATCTAATCTTTGTATTCAACAGAACATCATACCCTGTTGTGAATGAGGTAATAACTGCAAGTTAAGGGATTATTTTAAGTATCTTTTCTAGGTACGTTTGCTCCGTCACAATAACCAGCATCTTCAGCAGAGCGCTGACAATGAAAGAGTCTCTGTAGCTCACATTTGACCTAAAATTTCACAGTGGAGGAGCAGGGAAAATCCACAGATATCCCAGACTGAAAGAAGGGCTTGCTTTTGTCCTTTGGTAGACATACTTCAAACACACGTCAGAGAGCAAGCCGTCCTTTCCTCATCAGTGTATCACACAGTTGCTGAAGAGCAAGAAAGGGATTTGAGCAAAAAATCGTGCCCGTTAGCAAAGACAAAATGACTTGACTGTTCCCATTGTCTGAGATGAGAAGGACAAGAGCGCTCAACAGCAGCCCAGTGAAAGACAAATCAACTTTAAAAATAATTTCTGGCTGTCTAACATGTACTTAATAACACATGTACAGTTTTTTTAACATTACATGTCATTTACATCAGTGTCATTATGCTGATTTCCTGACTCTCACTAGTGCGAGGCCAGAATTGGGTCTGTATTTTTAATTTAACCTTTTTGCTGACAGCTGTTTGGTCAAAGCTGTTCAATACTTAGAGCTCTGCTTGCTCCTGCTGGGCTCTTAACACCAACATTTTAACCAATATGCTAAAAGTAGCTTCTCAGGAACTCAAAATGCAAGGGCTTCTTTCTTTCCAATGCAATAAACAGTATGTATGGAAGTAGTTTGGTCCCAGGGCCTCCCAAACATCTCCCGTTTGTTTGTTGAAGGTGCCTTCGACCGGAGCGTGACCTTGTTGGAGGTGTGCGGGAGCTGGCCCGAGAACTTTGGTCTCCGTCACATGTCTTCTATGGAGCACACTGAAGAGGGCCTTCGGGAGCGCCTGGCCGATGCGATGTGTGAATCTCCCAGCAGGGACATAGTGGGATCAGGAACAGGTACAAAGAAGAGGTGTGATCAGAGATCACATACATCTCACCCAATGGTGATTTTTAATTTTTTTTTTTTTTTTAAGTTTTCCTTTTCTCTGTGTGCTACTTCTCTGATTAATTAACTTTTATGGGGATATCACTTAGTGTGCGATAAGTCATTTATAAAAAGAAAATGGTGGTAGATCACATAAACATAGTCTGAGAAGCCTTAAGTAACTTGAAGAAAAATACTGGTGCTTGAAGCTTCTTTATCATGTAGCTGTGACAAGGGCTCTTCTCCCTCCCCTGCCAACTCAGGAGCATCCGAGTCTCTGTGCAGATTGCTGCCCTTACCCACCCTGCTTCAAACAATGTCATAATCACACACATCCTCATTTTGTGTCCTGAATAGAGCCACCGCGAAGCGCTGGTTCTGTAATCCAAATTAATCCATCTTCATCAGTGTCCATTATATTGATAAATTATATCATCTGTTTAAGTAAATGGAATGGCACGTCAGAGATTATGCTGCTCAGGAGGGGCCCGGTGGTGGGAGATGCTCAGAAACGTTGAAGCGCAATTATTGCGGTTTTATCATCTCCATTAATTTTGACTTGTTTTCAAAACACCCTCTAGTAAAAGGACTAGGCCCATCTTTGATCCACGCACCAGTTGTGTGGTGACTAGCAGCTAATAGTCATGGTGGCTTCTAACATCAGCTGCCAGTTTGCTTGTCACGCTTCTGGCAATTTGCCTGGGGAAGGAAAAAGAGGACAAGCTCTAGCAGAAACATATGGGTGTGCCAACCCATGGGCGTTACAGGAAGGCTCCCTAGAGCAGAAACTGGTTCTTCCTTTTGCTGCTGCCCTCGTGTGTTGCTGAGGGCCTTGTGCTGCTCTGAGCTCTCCCTGCTCTGCTCCAGCTGGAGAAGACTCAGGGGCCCTTCCATCAGGGCTTTTCCCTCTGCTTTGCAGGTGGGTCATACCCCATGGCAGGTCACCAACCTGCTGCTACCTCCCAGTCTGGAGGAGGAGGCTACAATGAAGCAGAGTTTAAGACCTTGTATGTAGGTACAAAGAGCAATAACCAAGCTGCTGGGTGATACAGAAGCATCCTTCAGAGCCTTTCAAACCATCTTTCCTCTAATTTCCATCTTGAAAAAGATGGAGTCAAGGAACGGTTCAAGATTTAGTATTAACAGAAAGCATTGGTTGAACACTAAGTATGAGTCTGGTTTACAGATCTGGTGCAAATTCTCACTAGCTTGTTGCCTTGGACGAGGCACTTAACGTACCCGTGACTCTAGTGCTCCATCACTGCAATGAGGATAGAGATGCCTCATGTTGCTGGTGCGGAGTTTAATCAGCTTAGGTCTGCAAAGGGCTGTGAAGGTGGAAAAACAGGCTGTGAAAATGGATAAAGGCACATATTTCATCACATACTGACCCATACTGTGATCAAAGTGAACTTTGGGATGGTATCTACTTCCAATAACAGGTCAGCTTCCCTCAGGCTCTGTACAGTAGGGGAAAGGTGAGGGGAATACCTTCTGTGAAAGCTGAAGCCACCTAGACGTGCCAAGTTAAGGTGACTGAGTGCCCCAGAGACTTGACATTACATTATATTGTAAATTGAGAACTTTGTCGGAGACAGAGGTCTACATCTTCCATCCATTTTCCCCAAACCCACCTGGTAGCAGTGAGTGACAACTTCTTTGGCATACGATCAAGCTCACAGTACTGCAGGTGTAAAGACAGAAAGGAACTGTTTATAGAGAGACCATCACTGGGCTAAAATTCATCCAAAGAGATTGCTCCCTGCTTTTACTCCCAACACATAAATCTTCATAGCGAGTGTGAGATAAATGCCATCTCAAAGCAGCACATGTAAGCAGCAGTAGGGAGTAACACGAGCATTGACCCATCTCACCCCATCCCACTGCCCTCCTCTTGCTGTCATTACACTCTTTGTTTTCCTGCCTGTTGTGGGATTCTCTCTATCACTCACATACTTTATTCTCAGGATTTGGGCATGTGGTGACTCAGTGCAGCAGAGAAAACCTAGTGATAAGGCTGTGAACTCCCGTGCCCTTTCCACTTCCATCCCCTAACAGCTCTTGAGCTCTTCTTACCAGATGGCCATAAAAAGTCCTCTCCTGCTCAGATGATACCTGGAAAACGGTGCTTGCCCAGGGAGTCGACTAGCGCTGGCTACACCGTGCATGGCTGTGCTCACGGCAGGCTGCCAGCACCCATTTGTCAAGTGGTGGAGCATGGTGAAGTGCTAGCATCTGTCTGCTGGTTAATAAATGGGGAAAGATAAGTTTGGAGGTACATTACCCTGGCTTCAAAGAAGAGGTGTCTTTGTTGGCTCGTTATAAGTAGGAGAGTTTTCACTTCCCCCAAAACCACTTACATCTTGACAAACCTGGGCTGAACTGAATTATCTTTGAAAAACGTGACATTTTCTAGCCCAGCTTTTCCTTCCTCGGATTCTCTTCTGCCCACTCACCTCCAAAAAATGATAGCAAAGAGTTCAGCAGAGAAGGATACCATAAGTTTGCTTGGTGGTAGTTGATTTATATATTGGTACTGGTTCCAAAGGCAGTGTTTGTATTTCTGCATTGGACTCAAAATTATGGAAGCTACAAATCTTTCTCTAATAATCCTAAAATTACTTATTTTAACGTATGCATGCCTTTATGTTACGCGTGCCTTTAGCCCCTGTTTGTGCACCTTGGATTCTCGTCAAGTTCTTAAATACATTTTACAGAGATTTAATGAAACTTGTAAAGTCTTGTTTGAACTGAAACATGAACTAATGAGAATTTCTAACTCTGAGTGTGACGTTACGTGCATGTGTAGTGCTCAGGTCCACTGCATGGACAAAGACAAAATGGGCAGTAGGGTGGACAGTGAGACTTTATCAAAGTGCTCAACTGGTCCTGACATGCACTTAATGGCAAGAGATAAATAGATTCTTTTAATGCCTTAACTGTTAGGACATAGCTGACATGTAGATTTATATAGTAATCAGGGCTGATATGCTGCAGTAGAGCAGAGGAGATGCGTGCTCGTGGTACACAGACCACTTTGGGGAGGAGGTATTCACAGTGTCTTTGTTTCTTACCTACCCTGTTGCATTACAAAGCCTCACTGGTTCAGTGGTCCTGGCTACAGGCAGAGGCAGAAATGACCCAGATTGGTTATACAGGAAGCATCAACCTGGAGGATGCTAAAAACACAAGGAATAATCAGGCATATGCAGGAAAGGGGAATTAGATGGCCTGATGGATTTTCTCCACCTTTGGCTGGTTGCCAAGGGCTGGGAGAAGAACCAGGTCTGGAAAATGACCCCCCAAAAATCGACTTTCCTTGTGACCTAAATGATAACTCCAGTCATCCAGCTAGTTGACTTGATTGGGAAACCAACTTTCCTCCTTGTTATCCAATTATCCAGACGACCCATGTCTATCTTAAGTGGAGTCTGCTGTACATAAACTGTCAGCGTAGATACACACATAATTCCAAGGAAGGCGTAAATTGGCAAAGATGCAAAAAGATGGTTTTGCTGTTTCAGTTTCTGTCAAACTCTCACTGGAAAAAAAAAATTAAGATCTACTCACAAAATGTTAGTGGTCAGTGACCTCTTTTGCTTGCAGAGCTTTGTTTTCAAGCAGCTACAATATTTATATTTGCAGTATAGTTTCTGAGTACGTGCTGGAGCTTCACATTGCAATATCAAAAAAAAAAAAACCAAGCCACAACTAGTATTGTGATTTATGAAACTGTGCTTCCAGGAGACAAATATCTCTGACAGGATTGCAGTCAAAGTGGACATGCAGAAATTGCCAGCCCGGGCAATCTTTCCCTTCTGTAATCACTGTAATGAGTAAATCCTCTGATTTATGGATTCCTTCAACAAGTACTTTTCTTAAGCTTTCAAATGCATTTTGGTCATTTCTAGGCATAATATTAGAAATTAGTCTATAATAATGGACCAAGCCTTTACAGTCTGAGCAACAGAATGTTTTCTGAAATTTCTCTGTGGCAGCTCATTTCTGTGGCTGTCCCCTGTTTCTGTGCCATAGGAGTTCAGTGAGCTGAAGCCCAGGAGACAGATTCCCCTGGTGCTTTCTGCCCATCCCTTCCGGGCTAAGGATGGCATCTGCAGCCATGATGCTGGTGTGGGTTCTTCCTACAGAGGTATAACATGGTCCGTGTACATCCCAGGGACCCAAATTCATTAGGCCCCCCAGTCACAGTCACTTAAAATGTAGTGTGGTGGTTGCACTTGGCCAGCACTGGGCTGGCAGCCAAACCCAGCCGCTCATTCACTCCCCCCTGGGAGGAGTGGGGCAAGGGTAAGGAGACTTGTAGGGTGAGAGAACACTTTAATAATTGAAATAAAATAAAACTTAAAATAATAATGATAATAATAGTAATAAAATATGGAAATGAGTGCTACCCAGTGCCATTGCTCACCACTCACTGACCAAGCCCGGCCTGTTCCCAGATCACGATCCCGCAGGAGCGACAATCCCGACCCGAAACCGCAATCCCGGGAGAGCCAGAGCCCGAGCCAAAGCCAGAGAGAGCAAGAGAGGAAGAGCCCCTCATGGATCTCCTGCCCATGGGGGACAGGAGATGGAACAGCCCCTTGGCAGAGCCCAATGCCCATGGAGCTGATCCATGGCAATATTCCTCCCCCCTGAGATCTTGCGCTTGCAGACGGACAAACACAAAGTCCTTCAGTGCCAGGGACACAAATGCAACATGGGGATGTTCTCAGCGTTTCTCTCCTGACAAATCCCAGCTGAACCCAAACCCCAGCGCTGTTCTGGCTGCTGGAAAGAACCAGCTCTGGCCCAGTACACACCAGGACCTGTAGGCTGGCCTGAAGGAAAAACAGTGGATCTGTCAGTCAGTCCCAGAAAGGAGTTTCTGCTCCTGGACAGCAGCAGTGAGCATGAAACGGTGCAGCTCTGCATCTGCAGCACCAGGACATGTATTCTCATCCCAGCTTCTCCTCCCTCCTTTGACCTGGGTGAAAGGTTTAGCTGTGTCTTAAATGTAGGCAGAGCTTCAGGCTCGACCTTCATATGATTTACCAAATTAAAACCTGTTGTCTACATTTTCTTGGGTTTATTACTGTAAAGCACAGAGCAGAGTGACGCAAGGGTAGATTTATTCTTCAGGAGACTAACACAACAGACAGTTTTCGAAGGAAGAATTGACAAAATAAAAAATAAATCAGTATTCATCACTGCTCAGGTGATTTTGTCAGGATAGGCAATACTGCAAACTTTCTTTAGTGATAAATGTGCCGCTGCCACCGTCAGACCCCTGGTTTTTCTGCCAGGAAGAGCCTCTGGAGTCTGGGCAGCTGCAGAGATACAGGATGGAGCTTTCTGTGTTTGCCGTGTGCGATCCCAGTCTGTGCCCGGCTGCTGTGTCTTCTCTGTTACAATTTGTTTGGCTGCCTGAATGTTGTACTTATATTCATATCTAATTTATTTTGACAAAGCATACCCAAATCCACATTGCTGCAGCATTTTACAAGTGGTGGAACTGTTCTGTGAACACACAAGAGTAGAATTGCTTTTTGTGGTTACGTATCGGGGTTTGGTTTTTTTTAATTCATCATGAAATCCAGTACCCTATGGTGGCTCAGTTTACACTGCAGTTTATGGAGCAAAATAACTTTTTTTTAATCTATTCTGTTTTAGGAATACCTATGCATTTGCAGTAAGAGCCAGTATTAAAAACTGCAGGGCACTCTCCAAATTTAACATCTCCAAACCAGCAATGTAGAGCTGAACAGGGAAGGATGTGAGTATGGCACCATCATGGTCAATACAACCTACAAGGTTTGAACAATTTAAAACAAGGTGTTTATAAAGCACATTAAAAAGTTTCAGTTAAAAAAAAAATAGATATATATGTATGTATATATGGCTCATTTTCTTCCAAAACTCCAAGTCTGCCAACTACCTCCTGTGGAAAGCCCATGCCACAGCGGTGAGGTGCAAACACTGCAGAGCACCCCGTGCCTGGCCCTCGGAAGAAACAGTCTGGATTCCTTCCAAATTTCATGAACAAACTCATAATGCAATGAAGGAAGCTCATATGTTGAAGAAAACTCTTTAACCTGATTAATGGGATGTAAGTAAGTGGAGCTAATTAGCCGTGCCGTTAGGGAATAGCCCGTATGAAACCCAGGATCGCTGCTTGGGGCAGTTGGGATCCTGGTCCCCAGCCAAAGCCGTGTGGTTACACCAGCCTGAGCCCGACTTGGGTCTTGACACCTTTGAGCTTTGCAGGGAGACATTTTTCAAATCTTTATGTGAAATTTGTGGTTTGGAGAAGTGAAGTCACACACTTTCTGGCATGCCTGGCTGAGATGGGAAGCCAGAGGGAGGAGAATGAGCTGCTGCCCTCACATCCCATGCAAGGAGCATCTTTCCTGGGTTTTCCCCAAAAGAGGAAATATCCATGGTCACAAGCTGTGTTCAGAGATTAACAACCACCTGGACGTAGATGTACCTGTAGATTTATTTTCAGGAATAGGATTAGCCCTGTATAGAGTCAGAGCTTCAATTGGTGCCTTTCCATCCCTTTTTTCCTTCCTTCCTTCTTTCCTTCTTCTTCCTTTTAATTTTTCCAAGACAGTTTTTTTCCCTTCCCTCTCCTCAGCTGCTCTTTAATCCTAACTCAGACACGGGATATAGGAACACAGGAACACAGAACAATTGATTTTCCCTCTGAAGAGCATTTCTGCAAAGAGATTTCTGCATAGGTTCAATGCAAAATCAGCTGGGGCAGCAAACCCACTGACGGATCAGATAACATTGATGCTAAAAGCAGCCTTTGAACTTTCAGAATATTCATCCCAGGGTCAGAGATTAAATTACCCCCTCAAACAAGCCTGAGAGCTCAGTGCAGTTCTTCCTACAAAAGTTTTATCTGGATGAGCCTCCTTTAAAAGAAATTACAATTCAGGGCTCTTTTGAGAGCCACCATTTTTGAAGTGCTGGATGAGAGCAGCAGTGTTTGTGTTGCATGTATTCTAGCACAGTTTTATTAGTTATATCTCACGTGTTAACATGCAACACCAGCACAGCTGCCCAGTGCAAGACATCAAACACTTCAACATGGGCTTCTCATTCTCTCCTGCCCCAGCCAACAAGGGTATTTGTAACTTCACAGCCATTCCCAGGTCTCCAAATCCAGCTCATCACCAGCCCTGGGGGAGTTTTTAGTGGAATTTCTTCCAGGTTATACATTATTTAAGGGGGTGGGGATGGGTGAATGCTGTTATCACAAATGTTTCTGGTGTGAATTTAGGTTCGTTGCTGTTGGTAGAAAACGTCTTCTGATGTTTCTAAAGGGAGCACTGATACCACTAGACAGCTCTGACTTTCTACCATTTGTTAAAAAGTTAATCAACTGCATTTACTTATTATCAACTGTGGTGTGGGGAGATTCCTTTTCTTTTTCTTCTTATTAAATTAAGGCATTTTTTTAAAGAACTATTTTATTTTTGATACAGACACAGCCGGTGAAGTAGCAGTAAAAAACATCACCACAAAGAGGCACATGGCTTTGAAATGTTTTGGTATGTAACCCAACTGTATTGTTATCAGGTCTTAACTTTTGCACAAAGAATATTTCTCCTTGTTCTAAAAGCAAACCCCCTGTCAGCTTTCAAAGGGTTACGTAGCTAACGTGGTCGGAGAGGAACAAAACAAAAAATATCCAAGTGTCTCAAATCATTTCACAAATAACATTGTTCTGTTTCTCTCCTTAAACGAACAAGAGTTTCTTTGATTTTTTTTTTTTTTAAGTCAAATTTAGGATTCTGCTGTTCAGAGCAGAGAGGTCACAAGGCCCTAATGTATTTAGCATTGACTGCCCTCTCTTGTAGTGCGTCTATTAGTCAGTAATTTGATTTGTACCTATTCATTTGCAGTCCCTGCAGGAGCTCTGAGCTGGCCCCAAGTATAATTGGTGCTGTCTCTATTTTTACATCATTAGATTAGCCCCGACTCCTGGCCACTTGTTGTCTGCGCTTGTCTGTCCATTTATACAACCTAATGTAACACAAAATTCATTACTGATCACATTACTTTCAACTCTGAAGCCAGCTTTGTGATAAACATTTTGTTAACCCTTTCTTGCCAGCACACAGACCTGGGGGATAAATGCACTTTCCCTTTGCAGAAAAATCAATATCATAATAAAACAAAGTGCAGTCACATTTCTAGATTTGTCATTCCTCCTGGAGAAAGAAATGGGGAGAAACATATATGAGATGACTAAATGATGTCTGCATCCAGGCATCTCACTCTGCTGTATATGAAATGAGCTCAGCGGTGTCCTTTCTGCTAGAATATAAAGAAGTGACACGAGATAGGGCCAGCACTCAATTTAAAACTTAATTTCTTACTCATTGTTCTGCAAGTATTTTAGCTCTTCTGTGCAGGCTGTAATCAGGTTATGACATTATTGGAACTGGACATTTTTCTTCCACTGCTTTGGCTCAAAGTAGTCGACAGAGAAACAATTCCCTTTCTCCTTAGAGATGTGTTATTATACTGGGTTTTGTTTTAGTTTGCTGTGTTTTGTGGTTTTCCTTCCTAATTATTAAGCAAATTCATATTCCTACTGCAATAATACTCCAGCATTTCACAGGAAAATGTAAAGCTCTGTTCTGTCTAGCTTGGCTTTGCTGACACTTGACTGTTTCGCTGAGTACCTCCTAAAGCATTAAGCTTTTTGCATCACTGAGGCTTCTGCTATTGATTCCAAGGGGAACAAGAGGAAAGCCACGGTAGGTGTTCATTTAGGCCTGATTCTGCAAAGGGCTGAGCATCCCTACAGCTCTGTTTGCAGCATCGTGCCTACGAGGTGATGTTTGCTATTAAAAGAAAAATATTTTAGTGCACGCAAAAGCTGTTGATTTTTAACAGTTTTCTAAATTCTTTTTCTGTTTGTTCAACTTGGCTTGGAAATCGGTTATTTTGGGTTTTCTAAATATTTAGAAAAATTTCTCAGTGTTTATTAAATCGTCCTTTTAAAAGTCCCAGTTCTGAAGCCTGCCCTATACCGAGCGGTCCCGCACTGAGCATGGTGCAGGAGACTACAGGATTTTTCCATCTCTAGTTTCTATAATTACCTTGTTATTCCTTTTAGGAGTCTTGGCATGGTATTTTTGTGTAGGATATGACTTAGGGCAAGTGTATCTCTCTTAGTAAGTTTAAGAGCCCTCGTCTCCCAGCATTTGAACCAAGACTGGTATTTTTACAGCTGTTTTGTGAGCCAAAACTTGTTGCAGCTGCTGAGGTGGTGGCAGAACACAGACAAGTCGGTTCCTCGCCCTCCTCCCAAGCCCAGCAGCCCCAGGGAGCCTTTTGCTGTTTTGCTGATGTTTACAGGAGTGATTTTAGGTGTGTGCAGCACTGGCTGGTGCTTGCTCCTAAAGCCTGGCTTGGCTGGGAGAAGGTGTGAGTCTCCACTCAGCTCTGCTGCTGCCTTCCTGCCCCTCGATTTCTGCCCCAGCTTTGCTATCTGGGCTCTGGGGAGACCAGCATGCCCCAAAATTCCCTGTACAGCCTTAGGTGACTCTTGTCACCCTCACATTAAGGACAAGCAGGTCAGGTCACTGCACAGAACACGCCGTGTGCTTGGTGGCAGAAGGTGTGTGACCAACCAGACCACATGCCACCACCTGGAGGTCCTGCTGTTGGGGTTTGTTAGGCTGGCACGCTGCTCCCATCTCTGCTCGCCCTGTAGTGCAGGTCTCCTGCATATCTTGCATTAACTCTTGGAAAGTTTGAGCCTTTTGTTATCTTTAAAACGACATGCAGTCAATTTGCCGTCTCCCCTTCCTGCCCCTGCAGAGCATTAACATCACGCTGATGCCACGGGCATCTGCCATTCCCTGGATTGATAGAGGACGATGGCCCCAGTCGTTGCAGAGCTCTCATAAACTATGTATTGCCCTCCCTAGGGGAGACCAGAGAGGAGGCTGTAGAATGGAAACCCATTTATGCAATAAATTGTTAAGCAGTCGAACTGTTAAATGAACACTTCTTAGTAGAGAGATACGATGAAGTATGAGTCACCAAACAGGAAAATACACATTAACACAGCAAAAACCCCAGCAATAAATGGAAGGACAAAAGCTAAAGCAATTAAAATGTTCCAGTGTGAGCCAACCCTCTGGCCCTGCAGCTTTCAGGCCCCTCTCCCACCACGAGAACAGCTCCTCACGCTTCAGCATCAGGAGGCACAAGTCCTACGGTGGAGTCCCAAAGTGCCAGCTCCAAGGGTCTCCTCCCACCCGTTCAGATGCCGTATCATTTCCTCTCATCGTACTCTAGGCTGCAGCCCTGCCATCATCTCTCATCACCCCCATGCATTTCTCTAACTGAATATCAGACAAATAGTAACCTGATTTTTCTGATAATCTAGCCTTGCTATCCACAGTGGAGCCTGAGAATATCAGGTCTTGGGGCCATATCCTTGTTAACAGCAATGTCGTTCGCTATCGGATGCTCGTGGTGTGTCTAGTGGAGATGGTCAGGAAGAAAGCAGGATCAGGGGGAGAAAAGAGCAAGGGAAAAGGAGAATAAAACCCAAAGGGATTTTGGCTGCGGGAGGATCTCCCTGATTGAGGTAGAGGGAGATTCCCTGGAATGTATCCCATGGGAGCAGGTCCCATGGGAGCAGATCTGGTGGCTGCCCACCAGCATTGTAGCTGGGTCCCCAACAATGCTGGGAACAGTTAGTTCTCCTTGAGGTATAGATCGTAATTTGTGGTACAAAAAGATCAGCTTTCCTTCCATTCCTAGCCTGCTGTCTCCCCACCATGGATAATATATAAAACAGTAGACTTTTATTCATTAACATTTATGGGAAAATGTTAATATTAAACTGTAAGTGAAAAGCCCTATCTTATTGAATTCTTCTGCTGTGTTATTGGGAGCCTAATTACATTTTGCATTTAAATAAAAACCAGATGACGTTCAGGACGGTCAGGCAAGCATTCTGTAAGTGAGAATTTATCTTGCGATCTGGGTAAACAATGTCTCATCATTTAACAGTTATTATAAATAATGGGTTTTTAAGCACTTTGCTGGGAGTTCATATTGGCTCCACACGGGTTGTACTAAGGGAGAGAGAATTTCAGTGACATCTTCCAGGCATCCGGTGAGGAGGAATCATATCCTGAGCTCACTTCTCAAGCTGCAGCAGTTTTCATCCTCTTCTCTTTTATTATTGCTCAATATTGTGTGCACAGTTGGCTGACAAAAAAAAAAAACAACCTAAAAGTAAGAAAAATGATGAATCGCTTGGAAGTGTTTTGCAAATGGGGGAACCATCTCTGCTGCTGGCCCAGCAGAAGAGGAGGGTGTTGGGGACCCCTGTGGAGGTTTGTGCAAGTGGTTGTAACCTCCAAAGGCATATTCTGTCCATAAAAACGGTGTGTCTAAAGGGTGTGTGTTCACAAAGAATGAAAAAGATGTTGAGGCAAAACGTAAAGACAAAAAGATAACAGACTGGCTGCTTTTTCCTGTGTTTCTGCTGGTGCCCTCTGAAGTTACGTCCCTGCTGATTCCGTGCTTGGTAAAGCATCAGGTAATTCAGGAAAAAAAAACAAAGAGTAAAACTTCTCAAAAATGTAAGTAGCTTTTTCCCCACTTCTGTTGTTGATATTCTACGTTTCATTCCTGTCGCTTCAGATGAGGCGGCGGTGCTTTTGTTGTTAACTGGCTTTTAGTCCTTGCTCCGTGTTCCTCAGACATTAGCGAGAGCCTCGGAGATTTCTCCAAGGCATTTCCCGTCACAGGCAGGGAGCAGCTTCCCCGCAGTCTGTCCTGCATCCCGAGGAGGATGGAATTAGTTTTCCATCCAGACAGAAATAGGTGGTGAGGGGATGAATTTTTTAAGCAACTGGTTGTTGTTGTGAAAAGATACAGAATTTGTGAGTGCCCGATGCTGACTGGTGGCGTGTCACCTCCTGACACACCATGAAGCCACCCGCCCTGTAAAATGGCTGTTCCAGGACATAAGTTGTTCACTGCCTTGTTCCATGAGAGGCATTTTATCCCGTTTTCTAAGAAGACCCCCGCAGCTAAAATACCATATTTATTTATTTATTTATGTTATTTATTTGTTAGTTCCTTGGTCAGTGACTTTCTTGGTCTCTGCCCAACACATGAACTCTGTGTTTGCATCAAAAGCTGATGGTGTTGTGAAAGACCAAAGGGTCAGTATCACTTCAGCTGTTTCCAAAGATGGTTTTTTTCTGGGAAGGCTGAAGACAGGGTCCAGAGCCAGGACCTGCCCCGTTCCCTCTGCTCCAGCTGGGTGGCACGGCATGGGAGTGAGGAGCTGGGAGCGCTTGGGGATGGTGAGTGTGTGTGGAACCCTGGTTGAGGTGAGCAGGGTGGAAATGTTGGTGGTTCCCTAACCAGGTAAGGATAGCTCCGTGCTGGGGAGCCCAGGGATGCTTGTGGTGTTGCTTTCCTGATTTTCTCCTAAGGCAGAGCACAGCATTCCCATGGACAGCATCTCCCATCATTCCCAAAATCACCACACACATGCCTCGCTGAGCAGCTCTTCCCATCACTGAGGGGAATTGTCAGGTTGAAGTGATGTTTGGAGGCATTAATCAAAAGACAAATTAACTGAGCAACCTTCCTCCCTCATCTGCAGCCACGGAGGCAGCAGTGGGGAGATGAATTATACAGGGACAGATCCCTGACCTGAAATCTGGGCGTGCTTTTTTGCCTTCACTCAGAGCTCCTTTTATCCATACCATTTAAAAAAAAAATCTTTAGATTATATCATGCCAGGATTGTGTTGTCTCTTTGGTTTCTCTTTTGCAAACGTGGCTGGTCACCCATCAAAATGTGAGTGAAAAGTCTGCAAAAGAATACAACATGAAGAGCAGGTAGTTGTACTCACTTCCCTGCCAGATGCCCGAGTACAGGGCAGAACCTGCACAACTTGAGATGATTTAAATTGCCTTTTCTGGGGGATGTGGCCAGAGGAATGCCTCGCTTTGCCATTAGGTCTTTTAGATTTCACACAAGAGTTGTCCTCCCACCACGCGCTCATCTACAGACTGCAGCTCATTCACACGTTTGGCAGTGCTTGTGAGAGTGTAACTAAAAAGGCAAAGCGTATTAGAATCAATACTTGAAATAGTTTTTAAAAGAACGACTTTTAACAAGTGAAAAGGTCCAGTTGACTTTTTTCAGCTGCCTTCTTTTTTTATGAGAACGAATGCAAACTGCAGTGCTGAACAACTCCATTAACAAAGGGACGAGTTAAGCTTCGGATGTCATTTTTATCGAGGCTCTTTCATATTTATGTCTAACATCAGAATTTGGAGCTATATAAATAAGACAGAGTGTATTAAGAGCCTCAAGCAATCCTGCAAGAGAGCGAGCCCACAAGCTTGGCCTGTTGTTTTTCCAAGCTCGGTTAATACTCAATCTAGGTAGAGACGTGATTTTAAGAGTCCTACTGCGAGCTTTGAGTGCTTCGTAAAATTAGGTCTGTGTTTAGAAAATTGGTCTGCTTGGAGCAGCGATGTCGACATAATCTTTAAAATAATTGACTAAATAGACCAAATAAGTTGTATTTGGAACTAGGATCATTGGGATGGGTTTGGAGTTTCTCAAAGACACTAAAACCAGTGCCGGGGAAATGAAAGGAGGGGACCTCTGCTCCTTAGATCTCCACCTGAGCTTTTCAAATTCGAGAGCCTTGAACTGTTTAGTTGAGCAGACGAGGCTGAGACATCATTTCGTGAGCTTCAATGAAACTGGTCTGATTTGGACCAGCTGAGCATCTGCTCCCCCCAAACTTTTAACTTTTCCTTTGAATCAAACCCAAGTTCCAGTCCAGTCTGGCTTCCTCCTCAGCATCAGTCTGCACCGGGGAGACAGCCCAGAGCCTCTCAGTAGCTTTCCTCGCTCACCCAAAAGGCCACTTTGTGTCAGAAATACTAGAAGTTGTGCCAGAATTACTTTGCTTTGTAATATTATACTTCAAAAATGAACTCAGTGATCTGTTTGTGTCAGCAGCACATAACGCACACATGCAAGATGCACGCAGAGGCACGCTCCGAGCATGGAAGTTGTCCTCTGGGGTTGCCTTGTCCTCCAAACTGAGGGTCAATTAAGGAGGGCCAGTAACCAAGGTAGCATCACAAGAGGGGGGGAAAAAATAGGTCTTAGACATGAAAGAAACTGCTGAAGTTTGGAGGGTCAGGCGGGTCTGAAATCCCCTGTTGAGAGCAGCAGCGAGGGGCTGCCCAGACGCTCAGGTAGTCACCGGGTTTTTGGTTTTTGACATTCAGGCAACTTTTCCTTACCCAGCTTTTTTGTTGGGATTGTTTGGGTGCGCCCAGGGCAGGAGGAGGGACCCCCAGTGCTCCCGGTCATCACATTCATATGCAGTGGCTTTCCCACAGCCGTCCTTGAGACGGGAACCCCTGCCTCAAGATCTTGAATGGCTCCAGCTCTGGTGGGAAGGAGGATGCTTAGTTCTATGCGTTGGGTCCAGACCTGCTCTGGATAGAAGCGTGGTGTTTCCAGGAATAGGGATATTGCTTCCAAAACTTCTGAGCAAGATCTAAAGAGCTTGGAGGGTGTAGGACACAGAGCTGGTAGGTGTCATGAACATGCAGATTACATTGAATTTGTAGTTTCCTTTGTGGAGTCAGAGGCTGACGGAGGGGTCACTGTTGAGCAATCCAAGGCACTCCCATAACCCTGGGAATGAGAGACCAAACCCAGGAATTTTAATACAATGTTTTCTCTGTGAATGCTTTTGGTCTGATATACACAGATGTGCTGCTTGCGTAACTGAAGACGCAAGATAATTCTGCCTAAATACATTAAAAAACTTGTCTACACGCCGGCTCGCACAGGGAAGTGTGTCTTGCATATAAGGGCTGTTAGAGGATTTCTAGTAGCAACATATTGAAACTTTTGGGATGGGACAGGAGGGAATTCATTGAAACCCAAACAATAGTATCTGCACATTGGTTTTAAAAACTCCTTGGGAAATCTTGCACAAGGAGTTGGAGGTTTCCATGGTGTGGATGGGCTACAGAAATGGTTTTCTATAAGCATTTGACTGCTGTAGCTTTTGAAATTTCACATACTGACTAAAATGGGCAACTCATCCTTCTAAAGTGCCATTTATGTAGGAAAACATCCTAAACCTCTTTACAAAAATATACAGCTCTAGGAAACTTGAGATTATTTTTTAAAAGCACTGCAGTCATTGTGGAAGTGCCTATCATGAAGAATATTCTCCCTCTAAATGCTCGTCCTTTATCTCCTGAACTTTTAACCTTCCATAAAATGCTCAAGTCAAGTCTGGCAAGATGCCAAAGTCTTGGGTCTCCTACTCCATGGACTCGAGTCGTATGGAGCTTTTTGGGTTCTCTTTTTAAAGGAAAAAAGCTGCTTGCCTCTTTTTTGGGTTGTTTTGGGTTTTTTTTGGTAGTCAAAATTCTTTAGAAGTTCATGCATGAAAATGTTTTGTCTGTATCTCAACAATCTCTTTGTGCCTGAAGTAAACCCAGACATTTATGTAAGTTCAGATGTCCTCCCCATTTCGTAAGTGTTAGTCGTTTGGCATCTTTGCGTTGAATTAAGGCATTAGAAATGAAATTTACAGTCTCAGCGGGGCTCTGACGTTCAGAAGGTTCAGTCTTCATTCCCCTGGTTATCTCCTGCCTCCTGTACCTCCTCATCTCCTTGCGAGATCCTGCCACCTTTTTCCAAGGTGCCAGGTTTCATCTCCAAGTGCACAGAGTTAACGCGCTCTACGTGGATTCAGCATTAGGGTTACTGTAAGATAGTCTGACAGTAACTAATATTTTACATAAGCCACTGAATTTGGGATTTCAGAGGGGTTGTTCAGGGAGTGTTTGCCAGTCTTTTTTACTTTGCAAATTTAATGTAGGTGCTTTGTGGTGTCTCAACATCTTTCAGGTTGCAGCAGGATGAAATGGTTTTAATACAGGGGTTGATTTTCAGTGTTCAAATGCCGTAGGATTACATTTCCTTTTTTGAATTGAGTTTAAAGTCTTTTTTTTTTTTTTTCAAACTAGTGGTTTGAAAAAAGGAAAAAGAAAAATTTTCTTAGGAGCAGGTCTATCACAGCCACCCAAAACATTGCAGGGAATCTGTCCATGCAGCCGCCTGTGCCAGTTGCTGGAGCACGGGGGGACTGGCACAGGTTAAAATGGTTTTGGCAGGAGCAGGGCCTGGGGCTTGGAGTTTAATTGGCTTTTAAATATTATCATAATCATACCAACTTGTAAACATTACAGTGATGTATAAAGCTGGGAACTGACTTTCTGTCTATGCTCCTTTTGGAAAGGAAAAATGTAAAAAAAACATTGCCCAGAAATTTCTTTTCAACCATCTCAAATTAAAAGGAGCTCGGAAAATTAAGAGCTTTAATGAGTATTTGGTGCTTCCATTTCACTACAATTTAATATCAATGATTTTTGTTTATCCAAATACCCTAAGGCACAGGTTTCCCTGGGGGTGTGGTGCCCCCCTGGCCCTCGCTGCCAGCAGATCCCTGCACGGGTCTGGAGCCAACTCCGCAGGTCCTCGCCTGGGAGCAGCTGCCAAGGGTGGTGGAGATGGATTATAATTAGAGTTCCCTCGTTAGCATAATTGCATTTTGTAAAAAAAAAAAGGCAACCTACAACTGTAGTAATGTTTATTATTCCTATTATAATATATAAGAATAATTACAAATGACAGCAATGCCATTTCCAAGCCTTAGTGTGAGGGGTGGTATTGCCGTGTCCCGGTTCGATTGATGCCTTCGCGTTAGTTTTTGAGCACCGTGCACATCCCAGGCAGCGGCACCGGCTCCCGCGGGGACTGGTTATGATGTTCGTAGTAAATGTTCATGCAGAAATAGAGCCAAAAGTGTCCAGCTGAGTTTGGGATGTTGTCTAAACACTGAAAGATGGAGAGCTTACGTGTAAAAGTGCGTGTTGGCGTCCAGGGGAGCGGAAGCCGCACGTCGGGAGCCGGTGCGAGCTTCTCCATGGGAGCACGTCCTGCTCCCTTCGGCGGCAATCAGTAAAATAAAAATGTTTAACTAATCCATTCACTGGGGAGCGTTGTGTAAATTACAAACAGTTTAAGAGATCCTCAAGACTTCCATTGTGTTAATACAAATTGCCTTTTAGCGTTTGCTTTATATAGGGTCCTTTTGAATGAGAATCCAGATGGCAGAAGCTACATAATTATTATTCATTACGGTTAATAAGTAACACTCGGAAGCCCCAGTCAGCCCTGCAAGTCCCCAGTGATAGGCACTGTGTGAATGTAAGGGGAAAAAATAGTCCTTGCCGCAGAATATTTTAGGATTTTGGTTAAAGACAAGAAGGTGTGAAGGGCCCTTAGGTTTGCCCGCCCAGGAGCACAGACCAGGCTGTGGGTCTGAGAGCTCTGTCTGCAGGGAGCCTTCTCACTTCCCCTCCGAACAAAGGAAATTATCTGGGATTTTCAAACGAAGCTCTGATTTTGGCCTTTTAGCTGTTTGCTCAAAAACTACTCGTGGTGAGGGAGAGGTGGTTTTCATAAGCAGCACCTCATTTCTCTTCCCCGCCGCTGGAAATGCCTGTCGTGCATCCTCATTCTGGGGAAGGGGCAGAGCAAGGTCCGGCGCTCGCAGCCCCCTCGGCACACGGCGGAGCCTGAAAAGTTCCCCAAAACAATTGCTGTGAATGGCAGAAATGAAATGGAGGAGATTCGGGCCCTGCTGGCCGTTACCCCACTTCCTGCATTCTTACTTGTTAATTGTCTAATTCCTAACGAGCCCGATGGACTTTCTGCTGCGTGCTCACTCCGACGCTTCTTTCCCTCCCCTCCCCAGCTTCATCCCTCACCAGAGACCTTGTTCCTTTAAAAATGCCATCCTTAAAAATCAGAAATACTCAGCCCAGCAAAAGGAAAAGGGAACTTGACATGAGTTGAGCTTGAAAGGCTTGGTGCTGTGAAAAGTGACTGACGTGTGAAAAGAGGCTACAATTAGTTCTTTCCCCGAGCACTCTCCCATTCAGTCCAGGGTCACTCCTTCAGCAAGCTGCGGCTTTGAGGGTAATGTGTTGTGACAGTTTGAGATGATGAAGAATAATTCTTGTATTCAGAGTTGCTGCCGCTTCCCCGCTGCCCTGACACATCAGGCTGCTGTCATTGGATCATTTATCCCAGTTGCGGCTTTGCCGGGCGGTGCGGGAGCCTGGGCAGCCCTCGCTAGGTAAAGAGGAAAGGGTCAGCTCTTCCAGCAAATGATTTTTTTTGGAGGATATTTTGAAACTGTGCTTAAGAGGGGAAAGCAAACAGAGAGAAAGGAAAAACCATTAGAAGAAATAATGCACTGGAGATGAGATTTTTGAGTAGACATAAAGGAGATGCCACGGCTTCAAGTGGACCACTACAGAGAGAGCACAAATAAGAAAAGCAGCATAATTTATGAGTGTTCCAGGCAAAAGAGGGCTATATAGATTTTCTTCAGGCATTGAATTAATGCACCATATAAAATGGTTTCACATTTAAGCTTGGCAGGGCTTTGTACCTTTCTAGATTCGATGAGGTCCTTTGACAGTTCTTGGAGCTTTCTGGAATTGAGGGTGCAGCCACTTCACTGGATGGGGGACAGCACCACTGCCCTGAACCTGAGGACCCCAGACTGTCCCCAGAGCAGCTCCTCCTCCTTCTCCTCCTCTTCCTCCTCCTTTTCCTCCTCCTCCTCCTCTTCCTCCTCCTCCTTTCCACCTTGGCAGCCAGCTTGGGGACAGTGAACAAGGGATGGGACTGTCGGGCTGCATCATGGCAGTTGGGAATATTGGCAAAAATAAATATTTGGTGGGAAGTTTCACATGGAATTTCTCATGTGATGAAGAGGAAGGCTGTGCTGGTGCTGGCCTGCGGGCAGGCCCTCTGGAAGTCAAGCCAAGCAGAGAGCAGCCAGCGTTTGCTTTCCAATACCATCAGCATCGGTGTCTCCGCAGCCCCCGAGCGTGCCGGACGCTGCAGGGCTGTGGGAGGGGGACGGCTGCCCCTCGGCCGGGCTGGGGACTCGGCCGGTCACTCGCCACGCTGGCAGCAATGAGGTTTTTTACTGGTGCTGCCTTCACCACGGTGGAAAGCACGTGTGCCCTGAAAATCCCTGTTATTCTGGGAGCCTGGGTGGTGCCAGCGGTGCCTGTTACTGTCAAAAGCGAAGGCAGGGCTGTTCCCAGCTCCCCTGAAGTGACTTTCTCCTCATGGCTTCAGCAGATGTTCCTGCTCCTTCATCTTTTTTCCCCTATCTTTTTTTTGTTTTGTTTTTAGGGCGGTCAGGACTTTGAGAGTCGTTTCCTCCAGGGACATGGGCAGGTTTTAGTATTTACGTTTCCAGTATTAGCATTTATTTGTATTTGTGTTTGTTTTTCACGGGCTTTTGAAAGCCTCGGGGAGCCATTTATGGGGCCAAAATAATGCAAGTGCTGGGCTTCTCACAGTATTTCATTTCCTTGACGGTGGAAATGCTACGAGAAGAGCAGGTCTCATGTTATTTTGACCCCATAAATAGCTCCCAGAGGCCCCTTTCTTCCTTCTCCCACCCACTCCCCCCCAAATCAAATATTTAGGTTTCTGCAAAGCCTGACTTCTCAACCTTGGTTATCTTGCTTCAGCAGAAGCAAATTGCAGTTATTACAAAATAGCCAGAGAGTCTATAAGGCCGAATGGCTTTTATATGATGCACAATTTGTTGGCTACTGTACAAGTTCATTAAAGTGTATCATAAGAGGTTGTTTTACTGGTACATTTAAGGAAGTTAATACATCTCGACAGTATATGCATGGGGGAATGCAGATACAATAACCCTCAGACATGCTGGGGCCAAGTCCATTCTTGGCGTAACTCCACCGAAGTAAACGAAATCACTGGCCAGGCAGCCGGGTCCTGCTCTGCTAACGCGGTGCGGAGCCTTCATCCAGGCTCTCCTGCCGCTCGCATCCATCTCTCTGGGGGAGGATCCTGGGTTTTGCTTCTGGTTTGTGTTTTTTTAGCAAGCCCAGAGGACATCAGTGGTCTGACCGGTTATGTGACATGTCTTATTTAGGTCTAGGAAGTATTTTCCCTCTTTTCAGCTGTACCAAAGGGCTGGGCTACTCTGTCCTGGGGCAATGGGAGGGTGGCAGTGTCCATCTGCAGGGAGCTGCCTCTTCTCATACCCAACAGCCCCACTACACCATCCAACTTCTTCAGCACTTGTCAGGTCTACCAGGCATTGGATCTACCAGGAATCAGCCCCTGTTTTTTTAACCCTATAACAGGAAGAGTGTCCCCATGTTGTGGAGCTGTTCCCAGTCTTGTCTGAGCTTCCCATAGGAATGGCATCGATGTTCCTGTGCAGGTGTGTCTGCCCCAATCTGCTGGAAGGTCTGGAGGGAAGAATAATAAGTTTGCTAGTTTGCATTGGACTTTTTTTTTTTAAATTATATTTTTAACTAATGAAACAGCTGGGGAAAAAAAAAAAAAAAACAAACAACTAATTTGGGGGAATGTAGGCAAATGTGCTGCCTGTGGTCCTAGGGGTCATATGTGCAGCACAGGTAGTCCCTGGTGACCGTGTAAGGGCTAATTGCACATCTCGCGTGACCCAGGCGTGCACAAGAGCCCCAGTCTTGTCTGAGCTTCCCATAGGAATGGCATCGATGTTCCTGTGCAGGTGTGTCTGCCCCAATCTGCTGGAAGGTCTGGAGGGAAGAATAATAAGTTTGCTTGTTTGCATTGGACTTTTTTTAAAAAAATTATATTTTTAATTAATGAAACAGCTGGGAAAAAAAAACAAACAACTAATTTGGGGGAATGTAGGCAAATGTGCTGCCTGTGGTCCTAGGGGTCATATGTGCAGCACAGGTAGTCCCTGGTGACCGTGTAAGGGCTAATTGCACATCTCGCGTGACCCAGGCGTGCACAAGAGCCGGGCTGGGCGAGGGCAAGAGCCCAATTTCCTGAGCACAGCGGTGCTTTCTGCTGCAGCAGGCAGGAGTTTTACAGCATTTTCTTAGGTATCAAAATACATGGCTCGTCTGCCTCGCCATGTAATTAGTTCCAGAGCGAGCGGGTTCGCGATGTGGGGCGGTTTGAGAGCGGCCGGACTCATTTGCCGTGGGGAATGTGTGTGTTTGTCATCTGCGGGGCTCAGGATGGCAACTTGGATGTGGGAGCTCCCCTGGTTTTTAGTCTGACCTGCTCTAAACCTAAAATGGGTTCTGGAACCCAAATCTTGAGGTTTTTAGCCTGATCCCCTCTGAACCCAAAATGGACTCTGGAGCCTAAATCTCGAGGTTTTTATCCTGACCTGCTCCAAACCCAAAGCTCCAGGGCTGGAAAACTTCCTCTCTGGTTCCTCTTGAGCCTTTGCATCTCTTTTACTTGTTCTTTTGTCCCTCCACAGTGCTAACTGAAGGGGTTTCCATGCCTGACAGCAGGAAAGGGAGCGGCAGGGACATGGGGACCCCAGGTAGCCCCTGTGCCCACTGTTTTGCCTCCCTGCTTGTTTGTCCATGTTTTTTCCCAGCCTGGCATCAGTCTCTGCAGTGCCACCCCCTGGCAGTCCCCTGCAGAGGTGACAAGTGCTGTCAGCTGCAGAAATCCCACAGTCCCCAGAAAGCCACCAGATTCCCCAAAATCCCATCCTGGCAGGGTGTGTGGTCCCACACAAGTCACCGAAGGACAGGCAGGACGTGGCATGGGAGCCCGTGCTCAGCTCCGAGGGACAGAAACATCCACGCAGGAGCCACAGGCTGCAGGGAAACAACTGCTCCCTCGCTCATTCCCTCTCCTTTCTTTTGCTACGGTTACTGAAAACACAACATTTG
>NW_010296262.1:12175-12489 GCF_000700745.2 Antrostomus carolinensis | reverse complement strand
GCAGTTTGGGGGAGCCCCAGCCTGCCCAGCACCCCAGAGCTCTGACGTGGGACATTTAACCGAAGCCAGCTGCGTGCGGAGGGAGATAAAAGCCCCAAATCAGACAGGATAAGCGCAGTATTAGTGTGGGCTATGCCACTCATTTCTGATTTAAATTACTGTTTTTACTTCCTGAACTCATGGGAGAGTAAGGATGTGAGGAAAATGAAGAGGTTTAGACATGGACATTCCTTCACCAAATACTGGCAAGAAATTGTGATTAATGCAGCTGAGGTCATTATTATCGCTGCTTACGGGGTGAGCGGGTTCCTGCT
>NW_010296262.1:0-12164 GCF_000700745.2 Antrostomus carolinensis | reverse complement strand
CTGATTTGTTTTTCATGTATCCTGGGCAGATTATCTCCATTGCAGGTTACCTCCACGATCAAGGATTAAATCCCTGAGCCCTCTTTTGCCAGGTGTGCACTCGCCTGGCTGTTATCCCTGCTGTGCCCAGGTAGCAGACGGGAGCTGTGCAGTGTCCGAGGGTGCCGGGGTGGGATGGGTGTATTTTGTTTTAGCGAAGAACTGACTTTCTGCTTTTGCTTTGCACTTTGTGTGTAGATGTGTCCTTATCATGGATCCCTGATGAACTGTCCAAAAACCCCCTCACAATAGGAAGGAAGGCAGAAAACAATCACAGAATCACAGAATTGCCTAGACTAGAAAAGACCTTTTAAGATCATAGAGTCCAGTCACTAACCTCACACTGAAAAGTCCCCAACTAAACCATGTCCCTAAGCACTCTGTCTAAATGACTCAAATACCTCCAAGCATGGGCACTCCACCACTGCCCTGCGCAACCCCTTCCAATGCCTGAGAACCCTTCCAGTAAATAAATTGTTCCTCGGATCCAATCTCAACTGCCCTTGGCCCAACTTGAGGCCATTTCCTCTTGTCCTCTCATTTGTTCCTTGGTTGAACATTGCAGCAAAAGGACTGTTGTCATGTTTATAAAAGCTTAAATATCCCAGTGTGCAACAGAGGTGTCCAACTCCTGTGCCTGCAGCTCATTTCCATCCTCATCCAAGCAAAACCCCTGCTGCAGGATCAGGGAAAGCTGTCTGTCTGCTCGGGGGGTTTGCCCCCTGTGCCTTCGACACACGACACAACGGTGTGCACCAAACAAGAGGGTTTTTCCTCTTTCCCCTTTGGCAGCAGAGGAACTTGCCTGAAGCTCCTATCCCCATCGTGTCCCTTCCAGCACAGGCTGAAGTCTCACTCAGGGCTGTGCATTGCAACTGTCCAGAATATTTCTTGTAGCCTGTCACCGCGTGTCTGGGAGAGGATTCCTGCCGTGTACATGGGGCTCTGCCTAATCTCCCCGCTGCATGCCGCTGCTGAGAGCCGGCCGGGGCGATGCTGCCCGACGGCACTGCTGCACGTGGCCACTGAGTCAACTGTTGAGTTCAAGTGGCTCACGGAGAGGCCACGCTTAGAAGCGATGCTCTGCACACACAGAAATCCTCATGTTTCAAGATTAGGGAGCAATGAAGGCTTTGGGAGGTCAGCGAGGGGAGGAGATGTCTGGATGTGTGTGAGAGGGAGAGCTGCAGTCAGGCCTGCTTTCTCTTTGGCTTTGAGGCACAGCTCAGGCACGTAGGAAAGGGGATATTTTTCTCTTTGGCTTGAAAAAGCAGAGTTATTTATGTTAGATAAAAGGTTGTGGAAAGCCCCAGTGTTCCCAAGGTGGAGGATCACCACCACTGGTACACAGCACCAGTAACCAGTGCTGCTGCCTCTCCCTTTTCCCTGCCATGTCAGCAGCATTGCTGCAGAGGAAAGATGCTTTGTCATCTCCCACCGTACCCTTCACACCCTTCCCAGTTCAGCCCTGAGTGTCCCCACTATCAAGTCCTGACGTGTCACAAGCCAGTGGCCTCCTCCCAGGAGCAGGGCCGCTCTGCCGGGCAGCATTTAATGTCTCCATCCAGCTCCACTTGGGCTCAGCTGAGCTGTGAACCCAGCAGACAAGTAGAACCAGGAGCTGGGATGCCTCTGGAGTGATCCCTCAAATCACCCCAGAAAAGATGGATGACAAGTAAATGCCACGTTAGAGCAATGATGCAATAAACAGAATTGTCAATAAAGCGGCACTGGGGTTGGTCTGAAACGCTAACCAGGACCTGCTCTCTCTTCCCGTTGCAGAGCTTCAGCGAGAAGGAAGCATAGAGACGCTGAGTAACAGCTCGGGTTCCACCAGCGGCAGCATCCCACGCAACTTCGACGGCTACAGATCGCCCCTCCCAACTAACGAGAACCAGCCCCTCAGCCTTTTCCCCACTGGATTCCCTTAAATTAGCCAAACATCCCAAGGGAGATCCAGACAGAGTGACGAGCCGCCTCTCCGCCTAAACAATCCCGATGTCTTTGTCACCTGCCAGTTGGCCGCTGCGCTGGATGGTTCTCGTTACCCTGATAAACATTGACAACTCTTAAACCTTCCTGAAACGTGCTCACGAAAACCTTGACTTTGTGTTCCTGTGCAATATGAAGAGACTCCGTCTTCAATCCCAATAGCTCTGCGGCTTCTTTTTTCGCTGTGTTCAGGAAGAGGTTGGTTGAGGAGAAATATTTCTTAAGCCATTTTGGGTCAAGCACATGGTTGCACAACCATTCTCTGCTTTTTTTTCGTGTTGAGAGATGAAGGGAATCTCCATAACTCAGAGGAGCTCTCGCCGTTTGCCGAGCATTAACGAACGGACTGGAGAGAGCGGAAACTGGAGAACTTTCTGTGGACAGGGTTGATAATGTTATTATTCCTTCCTTGTTGCGTCTCCTTGCTGCCCTCCTTCCCCACTGATACTCATCCATGCCAGGAGTATTACAAATGGAAATGTTTCTTTTTGTTCTTTGGAAAGATTATCTCTATTGCTCCGGTTTTCTTCTAGTCATGTATTTTAGAAATGTACTTAATTGACTAACTGCAGTCACGGATTTCTCATATTTGGTTATAAAAGTTGTTCATTGGAACTCAGATATCTGTCCAGAAATGCATGTGTCATTGAATAAATCTAAGTTAAACAAGAAACTGCTTAAATGGCAATGTTCATGGAGTGTTACTGGGCTGGCTGTGGGCTTCATACGTCTTCCTGGACCAGATCATGTGCATATTTACTAACTTGAAGGCTTTAATTAAAGCCATCAGTGGATGTCATGCAGCCAGTCTAGCTTGTTTTTGCATCCCTGCTTTCTCATCCCCGTGTACAAGGGCAGGGTTTTAAAAAATGAGCAACTGAGATGGTGTTCCTCACATGCTCTGAAAATCAACACCCACCTCTGTTGGGGTGTCTGACCCCAGCTCCAGCTCCTTATGTTGGTTGTGTTCCCGCTTCTTCATCCCATGGATTTTGGTGGGATGAGGACCAGGTGTGCTGGAAGCAGAGGCACCCACCTATGTTTTTTATATTATAGGATCACATATAAGGGGTTTGCAGAACCCGTATAACAGCCTGAACCTATATACCCGGCTGAACATGTGCAGTCAAAACCAGCACTGCATAACTGCTGATAAAATAGTCCTGGGCTCACACATAGGAACCACACGAATTCCTCTCTCTCAGCCAACTTGTGTTGAGAAGCAGAGAGTGAGATGGGGCTGTCAGCTCACGAAATTTCCTTCCCACTACTTGTTTTTAATAGAAGCCGTTTGACTCATGGCAGTGAGAGGAAACTATCGAAACCCACAAATCTTTTTGCACTCTTGGAGCTGAAACCAGCCACGCTGAGTGATACAGAACTAACTGACCACCCTCTTCCTACTCTGTCCCCAAACACCGAATACCAAATGCAGTCTTGGGCTTGATTTTTTTTGTTGTTTTTAACTGTAACACCGCGACTCAGATGTCAGAAGCTTTTTTTTTCCCCCTCCTCTCTCTTCAGGCTTGGAAACCACTAATAAAAACGGAGAGTCTGCAGCAGTAATTTCAGTTTCTTGCTTGGTTTTCAGACAGTCTTTTCTCAAGAAAAAAACCAACTTCCTTGGGATGAAATCAGAGGAGAGTTCGCCCGTAAGTAAGTACTCGCAGCTCCGGCCCCCTGGCTGTATCTGCCATAATGCTGTTTCTTTTATGTCTGTAAAATAATGGCTGGAAGTAAGGGGCTGAGGGTAGGGCTGGCACTGCAGACAAATGGGACCGCAAGGTCAAGTCAGTCCACACCAGACAGGATTTTTAACACAGTTCAAGCCAAGGTCAACTCCAAAAGTTCAAACAAAATCCAGATTAACACATACAGAAGGGATTGCGTTGTCACTGTGATGCTTGTTTCCTTGCAGGCTTTCCATGGAGCAGTGGTAAGGGACAATGTTCCTGCAGAGGAAGGTGACTGCTCTCATCCCTCCTGCCCTGGACAGCTTGGACACTGGTTCTTACTGAACACACAAAGTAGGATAGCGCATAACGCAGAGTGGTGTCATTGGAAATGTATTTGTTGTTGGCAGGCATTAAATCACTTTTTATAAGTGCTGCAATACGGCCATGTGGAAATTCCCAGTCTGCAAGAAGCTCCTTTGAATCAGGATGTTTTGTTTAAAGGGGGGGGGGAGGGGACGGACCTACAAACTGGGGCTGTACCAAAATATTTTCAGTCTGGTTCATTGAAAAGAATGTCCTAAATTCCCCGCTGTTGGTAGCCCTGTAGCCAAACTGTTAAGAAAGCCTGGAGCTTAAAAAAAATAATAAATTAAAAATAAAAAATAAAAGCACTGCTATGAGGTGGCTAATTTAACTTTAATTTGATACTTTCACAGATGACCCAGCAGAATAACCACTGAGTTCCAGCTCTTCAGCGAGCCAGGGAAAGCTGAGTGTGTTGCAACGATAACCCTATGAGGTCTGATTTAATGATAATTCTATAGGGTTTGATTTAACAATAACTCTATAGGGTCTGATTTAATGATAAATCTGTAGGGTCTGATTCAACGATAACTCTGTGAGGTCTGATTTAATGATAATTCTATAGGGTCTGATTTAACAATAGCTCTATAAGGTCTGATTCTACAACATAGGGTCTGGTTCAGCGATAACTCTATAGGGTGTGATTCAGCACATCCCCATGGTGTGTGCCTCGCTCGCAGTGCACGCCTGCTCCCACCAACAGCCCCTGCCTTCAGTGCACACACAAGCCCCCCCATTTCAACTGGGTGCATGCGCTTTCCTGCACCACCACCTTTCCTCCACCGTAACCTCAGCAGCGATGCTCTTCTCAGACATCAGGAGAGAATATTGCTGCTCATTGATGGTGTCTAGAAGCTGCTCCAAGGGAGGTTTGCCCCTGACTTTAATGCAACCAGGCTTTCAGTCTAGAGACCTGATCCAAACCTCACTTAAAGCAAAAGTAGCCAGAGGCTCCTGATCTTCGCTGGATTTCAGATGAATGTCTCCTGTTGTGGACATAACCCAGGTGAGTTTCTGAAATGCGGGATTTTCAAATGCAGTGGCTGGCAGGCGGTCGCAGGCAACCCAGCAAGAATGTTGTGCCATGATATAAACCACTGGCTCAAAAAGAGCCCAAAAGATAGGCTGGACTTGCAGGTTTTTAAACTGTTTCCAGTAGTAGTAAGCAGCAGCCTCCTGCTGAGTTCAAAAGGCAGAACGTCTCATTTAAAGCGGGACGGACTGTATATCACTCTGCGCATAAAGTGGAGCTCTTCTATTAAAAGTTGAGTTCAGATTTCATGAATTAACATGAAATATTGCTTTCTTATCCTACCCTGGTTTCTGTAATAAACATACACGTGGAACATGCTTAAATCACAGGAGGGGAATGTTTGGCTGTTGGAAAAGAAGGGGAAAGTCAAAGGTTCTCTAAATGTGACAGCTTGAAGTTCAAATGAACTCAAATCTCAGAACCAGCCCAGGGCCTGGGCATAACCATGGGGTTTTCCTGGTGCTTTGCAGAGCACGTGGGGCTCGGGCTTCGTTTGCTTTGCTGGTGAAGCTCAGCCCAATGAGCCCCGTTGCCCAAGCAAAGGTGATGAACCCCATCCTGCCACCCATCCCAACCAGGGAGCAGCTGCTGGTTGTCCTACCCCAAGCAGCCTTAGCCAAACCCAAGAACACAATTTGCTGGCACCAAGGCTGGGAGAAGGCAGACCAGGCAGGGGAACCCACCGAGGGCAAAATACCCCCGAGATCTCCATCACAGCGAGCCCGGAGGAGGGTTTTGCTGCAAAGTGCAGCTGTGGAATCCCTGAAGGCGGCTCCCCCTCCTCTCTGTGCCCTCTGAGCACTGGGTTAAACACGCGGTGCTTTCACCAGGGCTTCCTTAGTCACTTTTTTGAGGATCCAGACTGCATCCGTGCCGTGTCTCTACATTTATTTTCTTGCTTCTTTGCTCTGGCTTGTTGCTGTGCGGGGTAGGAAAGTTTGCGCCATTTCCTGTTGTCTTTCCCTTGTGCTCCTGAGATATTGTAAAAATGTTTGGTATCCTCCAGTAGGTTGTAATCACTTCACCCTAATGTTTCACAGCTGCTAAGTGTAACTTTAAACCCAACCATTTGAGTGCTTACAATTAGCGAGTCCGTAGAGCTGAGATCAGGTCTTTGTGATTGCAAAAAGAGAAAATTAAACTTTTTGAGTTTTAATTGGATAAAATGGGAACAAAAGTTGTGGAGATGAGGGGGTTTTTTTAGTGCAATAAATGGTGAGTGGCTTATGTGCTAGGAAAAAAATAATTGAATCCACTGCTTGGCCTGTTTCACAGATGGAAAAGGCACCGGGACAAGCATGTGTCTGCGGCGGCTGCACCTCTGTCCTGGTAACTGCACCAACACCCTCCAAGAGCTCCCGGCTCTCCCTTGGCTGGTGAGAACAGAATTAGCAGCAGAGAAGAGGCTTCAGCTGTGTCCCTCACCTGTCCCTGCCCCAGAGCTGCAGCACAACCGGGCAGCGCTTCACGTCCCACTGTCACCCCGGTCTCGTGCTGGTGTAAAACCGTTTGGTGATGACCCAGCCCCATCACCCTCGGTTTTTGCCTCCCTCAGTGCCTTCAGCCCCTGGAAGGTGTTGGGAGATGAAGGTGCTGTGTTCCTGCAGCCCTGCCAGGTGCTGCCAGAGGGGATGTCTGCACAGCTTGGCTGGAAAAAGACAGAAACTGGGCAAAAATGGTGCATGACTGGTGAGTCCAGCCGTGAATGAAGCAGGTGAAGATGAAGGTTGGGCTGAGGGGCAAAGCCACCAGTGTGTGTGGGGGGACCTGCAGGGTCTGTGTTGTGCAGAGCTGTGTGTAAACGTGCTCTAAGCCTTTCATAAACCAGCACTGGGGCCATTTAACCCCGTGCTGTTCCTTAAAATGAATTGAATACAAGTGCAAACTGAGCTCAATCCTGTGGCTATTCCTGGCCACTACAGGTGCTCAGCCATTCCCAGCCTGTGCTCAGCACCTTGCAGGATCCAGCTCTCTCAAAGGCAACAGCTCCATCCTCAACAGGTTCATCTCCCAGTAGCTCCGGCTGGGGCAACCACAGGATGGTGACCACTGGCCTTGCTAGGTGATCACCACAGCGGGCAGGGTTGGAGGCTTGCAGCCTTCCCTGTCCCCTCTGCCTCCTTCTCCCCATCCCGTTGGGTTCCATCATGTGCCCGGGGATGGGCAGCAGGGATGCTGTTCCCTGGCAGCCCCTCCCTCCACGAGAAGCACTCCTGCCACCTGACCATAAATACTAATTAATAGCAAAGCCCTGGTCTAGATCAAGGAGGAGGCTCTGAATTTTCTTGGGAACTTCGGTGTCTGAGAGGTATCTTAAATATTCTCTAGCACTCAGTAGGTCAATTATACGGTGAGCAGTCATACGAAGTTAATTTCTAATTTAATACAATGTTAAAAGGTTGTCAGGTTAAAATCTAATCTATAAACAAGACATGAAACGTCTCTTTAAAACGAGTGTCATGAACCGGTCCTGGCTCAAACCACAGACTGCTGCTTCTTTTATAGGATGTAATTACTTCCCAGTGAGTATTTACAATATTATTATAGGATGGTAATAAAAGGCCGGTGCCAGCCGTGCCCGTGCAGCAGCCGAGTGCCAGCTCAGTGCTAATCCCACTCCCGCCCCGGCCCCCTCTCCAGGGAGGTGAGAAGTGTCGGCTCATGGGGCTCTGATGGGGGAAGAACCCATCGTGTTTTAACTTAAATACACCTCAGGGTCAAGGGAACAGGGACCCCCTTGATGTGTTTTGGAGGCTACATGAGTGTCTCTGCATGCCCCAGCGAGGAGGGCTTGCCAGCTGGGCACTGCAACATCTCACCGGCCCCCACCATGTGCTGTGTGTGTCCAGAGAAGGGAACGGAGCTGGGGAAGGGTCTGGAGCACAAGTGTGATGAGTTCCCTTGTGGCTGAGGGAACTGGGGTTGTTGAGCCTGGAGAAAAGGAGGCTGAGGGGAGACCTTCTAGCTCTGTCCAAGTCCCTGAAAGGAGGGTGGAGAGAGGTGGGGGTGGGTCTGTTCGACCAAGGGACAGGACAAGAGGAAATGGCCTCAAGCTGTGCCAAGCGCAGTTGAGATGGGATGTGAGGAAGAATTTCTTTGCTGAAAGGGTTCTCAGGCATTGGAAGGGGTTGCCCAGGGCAGTGGTGGAGTCCCCATCCCTGGAGGGATTGAAGAGTCGTGTAGACATAGTGCTGAGGGACATGGGTTAGTCAGGGACTTGTCAGTGTTGGGTTCATGGTTGGACTCGATGATCTTAAAGGGCTTTTCCAATCCAGACAGTTCTGGGATTCTGTACCTGACAGTCCCAGTGGAAACAATGGGTGAGGACATTTGTTTTTGAACAACGTGGGGAAAGGACTTTGGCAAGGTTTTGCCGTGGGCTGAAGGTTACCAGCCATGTTCAGACCAGTGGCTTCATTCAAGCAGAAAACCAGAGGCAGCACCTGCAGCCCGGGGTGACGTGCCAGCCCCGTGCCCTCCGCACCTCGCACCCGTTCCCCTGACTCCATGGGAGGGACAGGCAGGATGTGGGCAGGGGGGACAGGACACATTCTGCTCCTTCTGCTCCCACGCAAGGGGTGTCTGTGTTGCAGCCACCTCTCGAGGTACATTGAATTTTGTTCCTTTTGCTGTCGAAAGGGGAAAGTCCAGCTGTCATGTGGGAGTGATGCCATTGTCCCACCCGGGCAGCTGGCCGGACCACGAGACTCCTGCTCCTGGTAGTCCACAGTGTCTATGGGAGCTGATCAGGGTCAAGGCTGCCCTTGCCAGGCTTGACTGAAAAACACCACGTGTCACCCCACCAGAGGTCACGCGATTGGCTTTGAAATCCTGTGGATTTATTTTCCAGGAGGAATCTCGCGGGCTCCAAAGGTTTGGATCAGATGCGGTCATGTCTGAGCTCTCCTCTACACCCAGAAAGCCCTGCAAGGTGGGGTTTTTCTAAAGAAGACCAAGATTTTGATGGGAGCAGGTGACTCCCACAGCAAGAGCTGCAGGGAAACTGAGGTAATGTAATACCAGTGCTAAAATGGAGGGAGCTGGTGATATGCTGGTCTGACCCAGCCCATGAAGCTGCAAGGGTTGCGTGGGCTCTGCTGCGGCCTCTCAGCTGGCCAGGACTCCTTCCCTTCCTTCCTTGGGTTTTCTGGTCAGTTCTCCTGCTCTTTGTAATTGAGAAAAGCTGCTGATGAACATCTGCTCAGGCACAGTCCACTCCGAGCCGGCTGCTGGGGCTGTTAGTGCTTGTGCTGCCGGCGCTTTGATGTTCGTACGCCTGATACACGGGCTTGGCCAGGGCCGCCCCGCAGATGCTGATGGTGGGTGGTACGGTGGGTCCCACACCAGCACGTCGCAAGGTGGGACAGCACCCGCCACATCTGTGCAAACAGCAGCCCCCGGTATCCCCCACTTGAAACCCCCCGTGCCTGCTTGACAGGACTCTGGAGGTGACCTCTCCTGCTTCCATCTGCAGAGGAAGGTACCCAGAGGCATCCAGGGAGGTTGGCTCAGGTGCTTCCCTCCATCCCACCAGCACGTGAAGGGCTGAGGGATGGTGATGCCCATGTGCCAGCACAGCAGAGTCCCATGGTGCTGGTGCAAAGGAGAAGCAGCCAAGTGGAGAGAGAATCATAGAATGTGGTGAGTTGGAAGGGACCCACCAGGATCATTGAGTCCAACTCTTGCCCTAGCATACGACAATCCCAACATTCAGACCATGTCCCTGAGGGCCTTGGCCAAATGCTTCTGGAATCTTGTCAGGCTTGGTGCCATGAGCACCTCCCTGGGGAGCCTGTTCCAGTGCTCCACCGCCCTCTGCCTCAAGAACCTTTTCCTCATGCCTAAAGACCTTTTCCCTCACGCCCACCCCCCCCCTCCCCTGCCACATCTTCCTGCCATTCCCTCTGCTCCTACCAGTGGTCACCAGGGAGAAGAGATCAGCACCTGCCCCTCCTCTTCCCCTTGGGAAGAAGTTCTAGACCGTGATGAGATCTCCTCTCAGTCTCCTCCAGGCTGAACAAACCAAGTGACTTCAGCCTCTCCTCATACACCTTCTCCTCTAAACCCTTCACCAATTTGGTGGCCCTAAGAGCAGAAGGTCCCTGGACTCGGGGCTGGTGGCACCAAGCAGGCAGAGCCGCGGGGCCGGGGCTTTGCTCTGCAGGCACCGTGCAGCCCGGGGAGCACAATCTGTGTCCTTAATCCCGCCGTGTCCTGCGCGCTCTCAAATCCCCTTCACTTCAACCAGCGCCTGTAGCGTCAGGCCTGTGCCCGGCGAGCCGGCGCGCGGGGCCGGCGGGGAGGATTTGCTCAAGAGGCACTGTTTTTAAGGTGAGATTTGAAGGATGGAAGACAGATGGCAACTGGAGAGGACAAACGGATCAAGTGAAGGGTTTGTTTTCAGCGTGGAAGGGAAAACACAGGAGGGAATTATTGCTGGCTACAAAATGGGGGCTATTAATACCTGCAGCATCTCCAGCTTTGCACTTCGCCTGGCGAGCCGGGATCCTCCCACGGCGGGAGCAGACACCGGCCCCTTTGCAATGCCAGAGTGTGTTTTTTTCTGCTGAGATGAATTGATCCCAGCCTAGCGCTGAGTGTCCCCAGACAAAGCTGGGAGAGGGGTTATTAGCCGGCCGGCGGCCCTGCCATTGTCCCCACTATCTTTTCTTCCCTTTCAGCCTCCCTCCCCGTGGCACAGGTCTCAAAAGCCCATGTGTCAAGAGATTAGTGACCTGCACGAAGGGCAATCGCTTGCTTTGTGCCGCCAGCCTGGCGTCAGGGCCCTTATTGACTTGTTATTTGGTGCTGCCTCCATTGAGGTATCCATGGAAAACGCGCCTGGAGAGCAATCTGCTGGCGCTGCGGAGTGAAGGCGGGCGAGGAGCTGGGAGAGGAGGCACTTCAGGGCGGCAGGGTTTGGCGTGGTCACTGTGTGCCCACTCTGAGACCCCCAAATTCCCTGGGGCAGTCGGTGCAAGATCCCTGTGCCTACAGAGAAGCGAGGGAGAAGCTGGACAGTGAGAATATGAAACGCAGCACGTTGGGTGTAATGATGGAGCCAGGGCCATGATGGGGCATTGCTCCACGGCAGTTTGAATTTGCAGATTTGTTTTAAAAATTAAAAGATGGGAAGAATCTGTCCTGTCTGCTCCACCTTCCCGTGTCTCTGGCAGAGAACAGCTCAGAGGAGCACTGGGCTTTTGAGGAAATGGGAATCAAACTGATGGAGTTGGCCCTTCCGTGCGGCGCTGGGCACGCGTCAGAGTTGTTCGTGATGAAACACCCACAAACCAGACAGGTGCAATAAGGAAACATATTCCTGTGCCTGATTTATTCTGGCTGGTTTTATTTTCTCGGCAGTGAAATGCACTTCTCCTGTAAACACGAGACGGTGATTTTTCTGCAATCCTAAAAGTCAAACCTAGACCAAAAACCACAACTCACGTGACGTGGGAACAGCAGAGTCAGATCCTGCTTTCGCTTCGATTTCAGGTTCCCAGGTCCCGTCTGGAGCAGCCAGGCCGAGGTGTGAGCCCTGCCTGGCTCTGCTCACCCACGGGTGTTCCTTCTGCCAGAACTTCTGCCAAATTCCTGGCCCCAAACAGAGAGAAAGGGATTTCTGGAGGCGCAGGGACTGTGGCCTGCTGAGGGGACAGGGCTGGGTGACCCCCATGGGGCTGGGGACTGCTCTGCACCATCCGCCTTTCCAGGATCAACCAGGGGGATATTGCACAGTTTAAAAATAATGGGAAAGAGGGAGAGAGACCGGGGAGGGGGGCAGGAGCCAGCCCAGGACACCCTCTGCCCTCAAGGTCTCCTTCTGGTCTGATGCCTGGACAAAGAGGGGTCCTCGCCTGGAGGGGGATTTGGGGGGGGGCATCAGCAGGTGTGGAGACCCCCGTGATTTTCTCCTTTCGCCAAAAACTCAGCAGCCACCCCACCATTTCTGCTGGTTTTCACCCCATTTCTCCTGGGTAGTCCCAAATCCTCACTTTTAATCCTGCAGAAGGAGCAGGCAGGGCTCCTACCAGCACTATTTTATCAAATAATAATAAAAG
>NW_010296261.1:21740-22755 GCF_000700745.2 Antrostomus carolinensis | reverse complement strand
GGGCGGCCGGAGCAGCAGCCTGAGCCAGCCGTCGGGGTCCGCCCGCCCCCCTCCTCGGTCTCGCTGCGCTGTCTCAGTCTCCCAGCGCCGTGTCTCAGTCAGGGGCTGCCTTAGACAGACGAGGTACAAAATCTGCCTTAGTCAAATCTGACATAATGATCGAAACGGAGACATGGTGCTTTCTCCCTTCCCCTCCCTTAACAGTTAAGAGCTTGTCGTCAGACTACATTGTAAGAAGCTGTATTGCTTTCAAAATACCTTTGTCATTAGCTTTTAGCAGAAGAGACCTCTTTTCCTCCTGCCACTTTACCTGAAGAGCAAGCTATTAAGGTCTTTCTGGCACAGACATTATTATGCTGCTTCAGGGTAGCAGCTGTTGAGTGTCTGGCAAAGGCAGGCAGCATGGGTGAAGCACAGCCATAATTACAACCTGTAATTATGGACATGAGAGGGGATTCTGCAGCATGAGGAGTGAGTACAGAGGCAGTTACCAGCCAGCTCCTGCTAAAACCAGACAGACTGATCCAGAGCCAGCCTTTTTTCTGAGGCCAGAGGCTTGTGACCTCAAAAGGGGGAAAAAAAATCCCCAAACTTGAATGATGAAATCTCAGGTCTTACCATATTTAATTAGCTGGTTGCTGGCTGACAAAACCACCACCTGCATGGATCACTATTGCTACTAGATCTGGGTCCAACAGAGCCATAGAACCTCATGCCACTGTGCAGAGCCTGGAGGACTTGGCCTGCCACGGGGCAGCAAGAGCACGGAGGGAGACCCAAGCCCGGGACTGGTGTCTGGGGTGCACTGAAGCCAGACACAGAGGAAAAATGCTTTGTAGGCTGTAGTGCACCTGGTGAATAGGGAATGATTGTTTATTGCATCTTTCAGGAGAACAAATAAGGCCTTCAGTCCACAGAGTCCTCAAGGCCACTTCTTTTCTCGGAAGAGTCATGATGGACCTGACGCTGTATGTGCAGTACACCTGAAGGGTCTTAGGCCGTGCTCCTTTCGTGA
>NW_010296261.1:18806-21713 GCF_000700745.2 Antrostomus carolinensis | reverse complement strand
CCGTTGTAGGTGGCCGCAGTGGTCTCACTGGATAGATCAGATGACAGTCCAAGTTTGTCCAGATGGGTTTGGGAAGGAGCTGGGGAAAAAGACTGGAGTAGCACAGGATGTTCAAAAGAGATCTCAGAGAAAAGCAGAAATTTATCAGCAATTTCTTGCAGGATCCATTACTGCATTTTTGTTGCTATCATTAGTATAAGCTAGGAAATACCAATGAACTTGGAAACAGGTGGAAGAATTGGCACAGTATGCAAATATGGCAGTGTACTTTCTGTCTTGATGATACCAACAGTACTGTTTTTTCTGAGGCTGTTGAAACTTTAAAAGTAACACTGGCCAGCCTAGTAAGTTCCGTGTGTGGCCTGTGGTTTGTATGAAGTCCAGAAGACACTGTGAGATATGCTGGTCAACACGCAATTTTAGCAGATGGGAGCATCAGGATTGCAAAAGCAAGTCTGGTGGATGTGCTGCTGCATCCTGTTTAAATTGGCTTGTTGTTTAGTTCACTCCTGGGTAATGACACAGGAGAACTTTATATGCAGCAGGTCTGTGAAACTTGTAGGCAAATGAAACTTCCCTGTTTCCCTTGTAGCTCTCTAGTACATTCCAATTCTTCATCTGCACATTAGTCACCAGATGGTGAAATAACGATATAACTTCAAATATGCTTTCCCCTCAGAACTAAGAAAGACTGTTCTCAGTTCTGGTCAGGGTAGGCTGAGAAAAATATGTATTTTCTAGTGACATTGAACACTAAAGTGACAAGAACAATTTCACTTGAAATAACTCTAATAGATCATAGCTGTTTAGCCCACCTAACGGCACAAAATCCTCCTCAAAGGAGAAAAACTTTTAAACGTCTGTTCACCCTGATGGACTGGGCCCCTGAAGCTAGCTGAACTTCTCTAGAGCAGAGGTTTAACAGAGTATCATGCAAGTCAAGGCAATAAAAATGGGCAGGATTTTTTTTCCTAAGATGCAGAGAGCAAAACAAAAATATATTTTTCCTTTCTCTCCCTCTCATCCCTACATGCAAAATAGAATGACTAATGTGTTAATTTTTTTTTTTACTTTTCAAGATGTTGAGTTTGTAGATATTTGTACAATGGGGTTCTTCAACACAAATGCATCATGGTTTTGTTTTGAAATTCTAAGTTTAGGAGTTATTTGCTTATAAAGAGAGAAACTTAAATGCAAGTGTTTTAGTAATACCAGTATAAGTCAGAACTGCAGACTCATTCAGGTCAGAAAGGAAGGAGAGAGATCCTTTTGTGAAGGTCTCTAGTCCAGCCCCCTATTGAAAGCAGGATCAACACTGAATTCTAACCACATCATTGGGGACTTTTTCCAGCCTGTTCTCAAAAGGCCCTAAGGGTAAAGATTCTACAGCCTACACAGACAAGCTTTTTTACCCCTTAATTAAACTGGCAGGGATTTATTTTCCTCCCCTTTTATCCAGTTGGAAGTTAATGTATTTGTATAAATGTGTGGTAACTTCATAAAGACAAAATTTCAAATTCTCAATTAAAATTTATTGACTTGGTAAGAAATACAAGTTGTAGGGGAATCAAGAAAGCTACGTTTGTAGAATACCCTGATGTTTTGCACATCATTCATTACCCACACCCTAAAGTTGTCCATTAGTGACATTAAATTAGCAGTGGCCAACAATGACAGATACAGTTGTCCAAAGTAACAGATGCCCAACTGAGCCTGTCTTACACAGCTATTTATGAAAGCAGCAAATCAGTGACAGATTGAATGAGAAACTGTTTTATTTAAAGTTATGTATATATTAAAAAGTAAGGATCCACTTGAAAAAGGTTTAGTTTACTTTTGGATGATATGAGTTTGCAGGCTCACAATCTTTTGGAAAGTACTTACCTGCATCCTTTAAACAGGGAAAGGTGAGCATTATTATGAAGCAGCAACATTACTGTTTCTTGGAGCAATTAAGAACATCATTCTGATAAAGTGAGACCAGTAAGAGGCTAAATGTTGAAGAAAACCTGCAGTATGGGATTTCTAGACCCTGCTGTTATCATTATTGATTATGTTTGGGTTGGTGGGTTTGTTTGTTTGTTTGTTTGTTTTGGGGGAGTATACTTCTAGGTATTTTCTGTAGTGTCCAGTAGATGCTCCAGTTGGCTGGACACAAGCAGGTTCTGAGTGATGAGAAAAGTAGCTGTGTTAGCGTGAAGATGAGTCCAAGGTAGTATGGCTTGTTTTACCTTGTCTACAAAATACTGTATACCCATGTACTTAAATGAATCTCCAAGGGCAACCTAACATTTTTGAACTCTTGTATGGCTAGGACCAGAAAGGGCACCAGAAGCAGAGTTTTAAATGACCCCCTCAAACTGGTTTCACAATCCACAGAATAAATAACACTGTATAATGGGTTCACATTCTTTCATTAATGAAATTGCATATTAGAGTTAGCACTACAGAAAGACTGTACAATTGAATTTACTGGCTCTTCTGGTTTTGTATTAATTATTTACTGACACAAGAAAAAAAAACCTTCAGCCTGTAACAGCAGTAAATCCAAATAACCTGAATTCAAGTTCCTTACCCCAGAAAGAACAGTCAGAACTTTTAATACAGTTTGAGAGGCTGGCCTTTTTTTAAAAAAACCCTCTCTCTTCACTAAAGAGAAGAAAAAAATGCTTTCCTCAAGTTATTTTTGTCAAATGATAAAATTGTTTTTCTTCTGGGTTTTTTTCTGCCTTTAATGAAACACGTTGAAGTCTTTTGGTACTCTCTCTATACTCTGTACATTATTCAGACTGTGGCAACTGGAATTCCAGTATCAGAATAAGGAGAGAGTTGTCCCTGCGCACTGAGAAACCTCAGCAGCAAGTTCTAATAATTTCTTTACTTTTTAAACAAAGTTCACAGAGTTTG
>NW_010296261.1:14979-18787 GCF_000700745.2 Antrostomus carolinensis | reverse complement strand
TTTCCCTATGCAGTTGTGTTCTGGTTGCTTTTCCTCCAAGCCCTTGTTTGAATAAAGATTGTTGTAACAGCTTCTGCACATTTAACCATGTCTTACAGCACAGGAGTAAGAAACCATTTGGTGTAACACTTTTTATTTATAATAAAGTGCTTCATTTTAACAGTTAAGTGTCAATCAAAACAAATTGCCTTTCACCCAGTATGCTGAAGGGAAGAACTACATGCTGTATTTCCTCAGTTTTCAGAGTCAGTTCTCAGGTGACAATTCTAATGCTAAGGTGATGTATTTCATGTCTTAGAGCAAGTGTCAGCAACTTTTCAGGTGAAAGCATAAAATACAGCTCTGCATAAACTGAGTATCTGGGTTTTTTTTTTACTCACAGGGGATCACATTCAGGACCAATGCCTTATTGTGTGTTATACTTCTATGTAAGACACTTAGTGTCTTCTTCCACCAAATACAATCAATACTTTATATGGAAGTACAACTTCATTCTAGACCACTGGGCTGTGAGATTTCAGGCATACTGCCTTATATTGAAATGAAGAGCCTGTACACTCAGTTATACACTGCCATTCCAGAAGTAACTTAAGTTTTACTTTCAGCAAGCTGTTGGACACCACAAGATCTGGCAATTGCAATCTGCAGTTTCCCCTCTCTCTGTCCCTCCTGCCTTGTGGAATGGTATCTATAGCTATGTGAGAAATATAGGTGACAAAAAACACATGGGGAAGGGGGAAATCTGTATTTTCCTTCAGAAAGAGGAATATATAACAAGCAAATGGCTTTTAGAATTATAACGTCCACAGGAATATAATTTTAGTTCTCCAAAGTTGCAAATTTGGCACTTGTCAAAATTAATTCTTTCACTCTCACTCTGGTTTTTTAATTCATATATTTTCTGCCTATTTCAACAGTCATCAAAAGAGACTTAGTTTAATCAAAGACTGTTTAGTTTAGGAAATTTATTACCTGTGAATCAGAGTTAATTCATCATACAGGAGTTGGTGACATCATTACTCTGACTCCAGTGTTAAAAGTATCTAGTGCCTTTAATATATGTATACCAAGTGCTTGGCACAAGAAAGCAAAGACATTCGAAGCTATACATAAATTTCATTGCATTCCAACTGTATGTTGCTATGTGGATTTTCTCAAAATATCAAAACTGTCGACCTGTTCAGCAATAGCTGTTCTTTAGGATGGTATCAGTGACGACTTTGCTGTTTCTGCAGTTGGATCCTTTAAAGCAGAACTTCTCAGTTTGTGGATCATGGTGCAGAGTAGATTCTACCAGTTGGCTGATAAGTAAATATATTTCCTCTGTGGAAGAGTATGAGTACCTCAGGGAAATAAACCTTATAGTTCTCAAATATGCCTTCATCACAAGTATAAGTCTCTGTATCAAACCGTATCCAGCACTAGGGAACTGAATCGTATTCTTGGAACAAGTGTCAAAGAAAGACGAATACAATTTCAAAGTACAGATTCCATCTTGGCTCTCAAACTCGACATGAAACAGCTGATCTGTTCCTTCGCGAACAGTGACTTGCAGAACTGTAGAACGTGCAGCCAGGACTGTTTGACTGATTGAGGGAAGCCTGCTTCTGCTTTTCCTTGACAGATTCAAAGTACAGGTTACAAATACTGCGTAGTACTCCAGTTCTACAAAGCTTCTACAACCACTCTTGTATGTTTACAACTGCAGACAAGTTGAGAGGTTGGTGAGAATATCTCCATAAACCTCACTGATTTCAAGGTCTTTACTGTCATACTAGGCCTGTATTCCTTCATTAGGTCAGGGTAATAAGTATTTCATTCTATACAGAATGTCTACTTACTACTACAGTTAATGTTAAATCTCTTTTGCAGTACAGAGGGAAACAACAGTAAATTAAATTAGGCATAGCCACCTAATAAGAAAAATTGATGTTGCAGCTGAACAAGTTAAGACAAAGCTCCAGACAGGTCTAGATGAATTTGAGCAAAGCAAGTCTGACATGCCTTTGCAAATGCAGTGAAAGCCTGTGGCTCACTAGTAATGGCAATACTGTATTTACTGGCCTACAGGGTAACGTCCTGTATTACCAGGTCATTATTTCAATAACAGCTCTGTAGATGAAAAATATTGGATGTATAGGCAGTATTACATATTACTCAAATTCAGCTCCCAAAAGATGTTTTTTCTGCCTCATTGCTTGTGAGCTAGACAAGGCTAGCAAAGCATTTGTTAAGAGTTTTTGAAGCCTCAGAACAAAATGTTTTAATTACTGAAGAAAAAAAGAAAACCACAAGAGCAGCTTTGAGATATAAATGGCAAAACTGCTGGGGAGAATTAGACTTTCATGGTGGCAGTTCTGTAACTTTCTTCATATTAATATGAATTAGCATAACAAAGTAGCCTTAGAAACAAGGTCACAGACAGACCAGAATACCACTGACAAGATAGTATCTATTACTGCTAGCATCAAGTATAAATGTTACAGAAGCTTTAGGCACCGACGGGAGCTGTATTTTGTTAGGTACTACATAAGCATACATATAACCTCAAAGAGACTGCAAAATGATTGCTGAGTGTCATTTCACTTGACTTGTACATCTTGTGGAAGATTTTCTTTCCATTTGGAGTATATCTGAATACAGTTAAAGAAAAAGTGAGTAAGAGTGCATGATTTCTCCTCTATTAAGTTTTTTTGTGAAAAGAGAAAGTAGATGTTTAAAAAAGCCTTAAGCCAGGTAACTGCTTTCCGGGCTTTGTCTACAATGCTCCCTGAAGTGTAAGTAGCCATTTTCTTTATGCTTCTAATTTTTCTGTCTGAATGAAGAACCAAAACAACGGATAATTCACTTAGAATTCTGCTTTTCCTTTATGCTTCTAATTTTTCTGTCTGAATGAAAAAACAAACGGATAATTCACTTAGAATTCTGCTTTTTGTATTTGACCACTAGATGATGCTGTGACTCTTAATTGCAAAAAATACTGTACTGTTAACATTTTGTTGTTATTCTTTCATTTTATACAACACTGCAGCATTTTAATATATGAAAAATTGGCATTTTCTTTCTTGTTCTTGTAGCTGTTACCATAGATAAACTGGTTATACTGGTTACGTTTTATACAAATCCATATAGCTCACACATCAGTAGTTCTTTCTGGTAATACTGAGAATATCACATGATTCTAGAAGCTGTGCGTATATATGTTCACCATAGATGCAGATGTGGACTGCTTCGAGTAAAGATTTTTTTTTAAAGTGTAAAGTATACTGCGAAGAGATTTGACATATTTAATTCAGATTTATGTTTCTATTTCATTCTGTTTATCTGTCCTACATAACCAGTTAGAATGGTGTTTTTAGCTTCAGTTTTAGAATTTATTTTTCTATGCTGTAACTGTGTCTAGAATTAAGGGTGACATTTCTATTTTGCAACTATTGCTAGAAATGAGATGATCTCACTTATTTCCATAAACATTATTTCTGATTTCTGTTGCCATAAGTATTTTCTTTTTATATTAAGGAGTGCAGTGGTTTGACCCACACTTTTGGGTCTGTTAGCCAAGAGCTCCATTAGACTTTCAAAGATGACACCAGTTTACTGATGATCTTCTCTAAGTGATTTCAAAAGAACAGCATTCTTTCACGAGTGAATTGTTTTTCACCATTTGCCATTTCTATGAACTCCTACAGACACTTTTTAATTTCTGCAATAATTCTTCCATCTTCTTATGGGAATTGTTAACTACAATAAGGTTAAACTGATTGCAATAGACAAAGCATACTCGACACCTCCTGTGTTAAAGGCATGG
>NW_010296261.1:0-14948 GCF_000700745.2 Antrostomus carolinensis | reverse complement strand
GGAATGAAAACAGGTTACACAATGCAGAACAGCCTGCAAGCTAGGTCAGCACCTGTCAGCTCAAGCATAAAAGAGGTTTGGAACTAGCTTAATAGCTAGTTGGAACTAGCTTAATAACTAGCTTAACTAGCCTTTCCCACTTCTAGCTATGCATATGGTATACTTCTGCCAGTCAGAGATCTGAATCCTATTTTCAATCTGTAAGCAAGGAAATTAGACTCTTTGAGAGATAAGTAGTACGTAAAGCATATTTTGCCCTCACTGAAATAGCACCTGCTAGTCACACTGGGGTCTACTGAGGAACAGCTACACTGCACTACAATGTCAACTTCACCATGCCACTGTTACATCCACAGCAGGCTCCGAGTTGAAGTATAATTCAACATTCATTTTAAAAATGAGCTTCCTTTTTGCAAAGTCATTAACAATTATACTGAAACTGAGCTCCTATCACATAAGCATGCTAACTCTTGTTTTGGTGTATGTCTTTATTAATTTACTTTGAGACAGGCTTATATAAAAGACATCAAGTTGCAGTAGTTATGCTAACTATATAGGATATTACTCATTTTACTTCCAGTTACAAGTTTACTGGCACCTTCAAAGCCTTTTAAAAAGGCTTATATATACTTATACAGGCAATAAGTACAGGAAGTACAAGTCCTTAAATGAAATATTTGCCATTAACATTTTCTGAAAATTCTGTGCCAACAGAATGACAGTGTTAGGGACCTGAAATCTACAGAGCATGCTTACCCCATTGCAGTGTGTGTGCAGTAACACACTCTAATGAGGCAGGGCGATGAGAATCATAAGGCCTTCTTCAGGCTTAACCAGAGGCCAGTCTTAGGTTTTAAGAGACCTAGAGCAAAGACTGAAAGCCACCTGTTTTTCTTCTTCCACCTCATGACCATGCAATTTAGACCCTTGTTTCACTAATGGTCCCACTAATATCCAGGTGCTATATGAAGTATTTATTCAGTATTAGTAAGGATATCGACATTCTACCTGGACTATATCTAGTCTTAAAAGTGTTGATGTACAATTGTAAGGATTAAAACTGATACAAGAGGCTTCATCACCAGAATTTCCATTTAAATAAATCTATATATTTCCCAAACCCTGAAGAGCATTGGGTTGTAACAAACTCCTATTTTCTTTGAGAATGTTTGGGTTGCGTGGGTTTTTTAGAACTTTTTTCTTTGTGTCTCAACTGTATTTTTAGATGCTAGTAGGTATATCCATTTCTACTCTGGCAGAACTTCATTGGTCAGAAGAAGCTTCCCTGCTGCAAAAAGAATTTTCTTTGATACCTTTAAAAAAAGTCATCTGGACATTTATTGACTTGAATTACAGCAGCTCACTGATCACTAAGGCTTTGTGTAAATCACAGAAGAAGATGACAAATTCCATATGGAAATATAGTGGATTTCACCCATTGTCACTGATAAATAAAAGAGCTCAAACAGTCATTAATATTAGAAGTGTACATCTACTTTATATATTGGTGCCAAAGTCAGCCTGAGAATGGAGTCAGGTCGTATTTAAAAGGAGGAACAGAGAAGAATGAGAGAACTCTATCTGAAGTCAAACTGCAAAACATAAGGAATATTCACTAGTGGTTAGATTATTTCCACTGCAGAGTGTCTGTAAAAGTTCTTTCGCAGCTCTGCTTCATTTAAGACATGACTACAAATGGGTGTAATTCCCCTTAGGTCCTTTTCCTTCTTGTAACCTAATTAATCTAGTGTGTTATTATTCTGATTCTGCTGAATAAGAGCATGACTGTTTTGGAAGACTTTCAAGTTTGCACTCTCATAAGTGCTCTGTTTTTTTTCTGGTTTTTATAAAGCAAATTATTTTTATACTTATATGATGATATTTAAGAATTAATTTTTCCCTTGAGACATTCTTTTTGTTTTTGCAAACTAACTAAAAAAGATGTGGGGCTAACAAAGCATTTTATACATTTATATTTAGAACAATATTTTTGTAATGCAAGTTTCATAAAACCTACACAGTGAAGCATCACAATGCCTTCAGAATGCTTTCAGAATGATCGCGCAGAGGACTTCAAATGAAAGATCATCATCTTACTAGACCTTTTTTCCTATAAGGTTAATATTTTTCAGACCAGGCTACCTTAGGCCAAGACTATTCCATGCAGTTTCACTGAATCCTCGTAGCTGCAATCAGTGTTACACATAGAAGCTTTTGGCAGAGTAGTAAATTATTTTCTTCATGAGAGGGCTACCCCTGTGACAAGAGAAATAGAAGGAAGCTTCTTTGGTGCTGAGACCCACTACTTGCAAGAGCTGTACTGAAGCAAATTCCTGCACTGTCCCAGTATGGCCATAGTTGGGAGTTCTTGGGGCCTTTTTGTTTTGCAGTGGTTTTGGTTTTCTTGCTTGGTTGGTTGGTTTTTTAAATTCATGTAACCCTTTTGTTTGGAAATAATTTACCATCACTGTGGAAAATACACCACAGTACCTGACAAACAAGGCTGCATGGCTTCCATAAAATCTACTAGTAATGTTGTTGGTTTTGTAGCCCCCCCGATGGAAGGAGCAAAGCAGCAGATCCTTATTTACACTCCACATAAGCTTCAGTCAGTGGAGGAAGCTTCTTGTCTGCTCTGAAAGAAACATATCTGTCAAACACTACATTTACTGGAGAACATTCTTCCAGCTCATTACTCATTCCAGAGTCTTGGCCCGGAAAAAGACATGTTGGCATTTTCCTTCCTGTTCATTCAGCGTTAAGTTTGCTGAGACAAAGTTTACATACAAATTTAAAGAGGAAGATCTTGGAGTTTGTACACCTAAAATTCTATTTAAGAGAGAACTTAGCACTTCAGGTTTTTTCTTTCTCCCCTCTTCCTCTAAGTGCAGTGACCTTTCTTGGACATCACTAAGATTTTATACTAAATTATTACTTACCTTTTAACTCACAAGATTGTTCTTTCCCTTTTTCACCTATTCACTAATATTATTCTGATGTATTTTGTGGGAAAATCACCTTTATTGATTTAGGGACAGATCAAGTCCTTCCAGGATAGGCATGAAGTAGTTCTACTGAAGACAACTGACAGGGATTTCCTAGTGGAACAGGACAGAGGGATTTGAGAAAGCAGTGAGATCCACAGCTAAGAGGCCTAGCGAGAACCTGAGAAGAAGGGTATGAGAGGAAAGGCAAACCAAAAATCAGTCAGAAACCTGAAGAGAAAAAGGAGCAGAAAACTTAAGATAGAAAGATACAGATAAAACATAAGAAAAAGTACTTGCCACTGCATAACGAGAAAGTATACTCAAGACAAGCTGCACAAAAGCTGCATCAGGAACAGCACTGGCTAGTGTCTCTGAGGGAAAGCAAGCTAGGAGCTGAGCATAACACAGCCGGCCTCACCAACCAGGGCCCATCCCACAATACCTGAGCAAGTAGAGCATGTCCAGAGATGGTCACCATATCCAGTCAAGGGTCTAGATCACAAGACAGCTTCATTGTGATGATACAGATCTGAGATCAAGGGAGAGAGTCAATCCACAAACATCAGGATCAGTTTCAGTGGTTGCTGAGAAGGTCCACAGCAGTGTGGTAGTCCAAGGTGAAGCCAGGAGGTCAGCTTGTAGGTCAAGGCCTAAATCAAGGGGCTCAATAGCCAAGCATAGGTATGACTAGCACTAATCTGAGACCAGTACTCCTCCTCCAGCAGTGTGGTTCAGGCCACTGAAGGACCAAGGTTGAGCTTAACTAGAGCTCCTGAGCCCATGGGCAAGGGATGTGAGTGGAGGCTCCAGCTGAGGCTGGTCAGGGTTATTATAGGTTATTAGTGCCTTGAGGGCTCTGACAATAAGAGTAGGCAAGTCTCTTGTCTGAAGAGAGTGGGGTGACAGTGTGAAGAGGAAAGCTGACTAATGGATGTGACTAGTTGAAACTCAATGCAGTAATGGAAGGGTTAATAGAGGCTAGAGAGTATTATTGACAATGAACTGCTGCCTGCATATTTTCTACATGCCCTTTCATGAACTGCAGGTGAATTTGGTGCAAACATCATCTATGGAATTTTGGAAGGAAATTTCATTAAGGGAAAACATCACAAATTGCAGTCATTTCCTTTTTTACTTTTTAACTTCTACATTTTCTGATAAGTTTTGTAAAAATATTATCAAAAGGGGAAGTGGAAGAGACATAGGAAGGAATGGGAAAAAAAGTCTTTGTTGTTTTTCTTGTAATTTGCTCAAGTGGAATCTTTCCCTTGCTTTTGTTTCTGTGTTCTAGTAGTAAGTTATATCCACTTTTTCTCTAGAGGTAATGTTTTCATTCTACACAGTTGTGAGATAGCTTATTTCCCTAAAACTATATGTGCTGGGATTATGCTGGTTTTATTTTTGCTTGCAGTGGTTTATGCCACTTCCTCACGATGGCCACTGAGATATGCATAATCCTACATTTTCTGTAGTATTTTTTCTTCTTCTGGATCTTCCTTATAATAAAACTACTTTCTGTTAAATATCTTTATTTTGTGGTTTAAAAGACATTATTAGGCTTTACATTTTGTGTCAAACTGTGTTTACCAAGAGCTCACGTGGTTAACATTTTCAGTGATTATTGGTGATCACAATTGCTAACTTCTTCAAGCTTCTCATTGTATTTGTGTACCCTCTCAAAGGCCAATAGCAAGACCAATACCATATGTGCAAATCAGTGAGACTTTTAATGGATAGAAATTTTTCAGCAGTTAAACACTCCTGTTGTTTGGTATCTGCAATAATTAAAACTGTAAACTATACCCATCTTGGAGGTATATTTTGAGCCTTGAACTGTAACTCTTAAACCATTTATTGTGAGATAAATGAATCATTTAATACAGTATAATACATATCGCTTCACCTTCTTAAATGCAGCACTGGTTTGTCCATCTGAATGCACCTGGTGGAGGCAAGAATAGTAGAACTGAGTGGATACATGTTAGACTCCAGTTTCACAGAAGGGCCATGTCATCTGCATAAATTGAAGAGGTGTTGGGCAAGCATCTTTAAATAGATGTTTTCTGTGCAAGGGAAATTTTTCTGATTGAGAAGATATTTTCTACTTGAGTACTGAAATCAGGATGTTCGAGTATTTCAAGGATACTTGAAGTGGACCAATTGAAAAAAGGTGCAATTTACAGCAGGGAAATGAGACTAGTCCTGTGTTGTTTGATTATATAATATGCTTATACGTGAATACTGCACAAATAACTCTCTGCTCCTTCATGATAATAGATTCAAGAATAATATGACTCTTAGTTAATTATGGAATACATCAGTTTTTCTAAAGATTCTATTTGATTTTTTAAAAAGCTATGTTTTAAATTTTAAGCAACACTCCTGCTAAGAAAGATTAATTTAAACTGATGTAGCATAGCCAAGCTCCTGAGTCACGCTTCTGCTGTCAAGAAATAAACTTCTTTTCTATTCTGTTCTGTTCTAATCTGCAATCTTTATAAGCAAAAAGAATGTAAGTCATGGCACAACCCAGGTGTCTGGCCTGTGCTAGTGCTGTTCTTCATCTGCAATCTTTATAAGCAAAAAGAATGTAAAAGTCATGACACAACCCAGGTGTCTGGCCTGTGCTACGCTCTGTTCTTTCAGGAACTAAGGACTGCACAAACCCCAGGTGGTCTCGCTGGGAAAAGTAGAAGACGGTTTGACTTTACATCCTATGTATTTAGCAAATAGCAGTAAAAAACAAAACCAGAACCAAAACAAATCCTTCATCCACATCCTAGAAAGCAGATTGCTGCACTTTACACAAAAGTATAAACTGGGAAACTGCTTCTTGCACCTGAAATCCTGTAGCCCCTTTTACAAAGGCAGATAAAGAGCACTAAAGTTTCATGACTAAAAGCACCTTCACAGCCATTGTAACTGAAAAACCATGTTAAATAAATTATTTAAAAACCAAAATAGGACTAAGGCAAATTTAGAATGAAAAAGTGTTGAAAGCCCCAAGACTTCTTCTCCAAGGCTCTGGGAGTAACCAGCTGAGATTCAGCCCACCTGGCTTTTGTAGTCAAGGAAGTCGCTGCATTTCAGTGCAGACATATCTTTAAACCAGCATGCTGCTCACAGGAAGAAGTTATGTTGCTTGAAACAGTGTTACAGCAGTCTCCTAATAAATGCTTTTCTGAACCTTATAGAAGGCTGAGGTAAACTATACTGTGTGCAGAATAACAAAGTGTGAAAATGGTATTAGAATCAGACGTGGAATTCACAATCTACCTTTTTCGTTCTTTACATAATTTTTCAAACCTCTAAAGTCACCATAAACTTTTGGTTTTGTGAATGAAATATTCTATACAAATTAGTGACACACAGCTGCCAGGAGAGAAATATAAACTTCCCATGCAATCCAAAGCAGAGTAAAGGAAATGTTATTGCAAATAGTCTGGCTAGATCTCTAATGTTGAAAGGAGAGTTCCAGTGTAATATCTGGAAGTACTCTAGTGCAATTTGGATTATTGTTTTGGCAGGTTGAAAATAAAGGGTTATAGTGTCATAATCAGCTTAAGCTAACTAATGCTGCTGTCAGAAGTGGCATTCCCTCCACCCCAGGCCACCTGTTCTGTGGCCTTTCCTGTGCTGGCCAACTGCTGTTATTCTGGTACCGCTGGATGATTCTGCTTGCTGATCTGGCTGAAAGCTAACTCAACAAGAGCAGAATTGTTAACTTTAGGCATGTGCCAGAGATGCTTCTGCTACAAAACAAGCTTCCCTGTCCTACAAGAGGTGTATAACCCCTGTGAGGGTAATGCAGACCACCTTCAAGTTAGTAGTTTTTTTCCACATTGGCCTTAGGCATCATAATAATTTGTTTGTGAATAACCCCTCAAATAGATAACTATGAACATTAATATTTCTTTTCATTTTGAATAGTGATTGCAGAGTGCCTAAGTGAGGTAAAAAGCAGACAGAACCATTCTGAGATAAAATTATTTCATCCTAATATCATTTGTCCTTTGGTAGTTCAGTTTTCCGTCAAAGTTGAGCAGACAAATCATATAGCACTACTCATGCTGTAAGCTTCTGCTTCCGTTCATGAAGAAGGATGATTCTTTGGCTGTTAATTGATATAAATAACAGGTCACTGTGTGTCAGAATTCCAAATGGCTTGAATGGCTCTTAGAGAAATAACTGGATAACTATGAGCAGGCGCTTAGAGTATATGAAAGATGATGTATTTTGTTTCCAATTTGTAAGTTTTCTACAAACCATTTAATCCATCTGTTTTGAGCAGATGTCATGATATGATATTTATGAGATTTTTCACATTTTTTTTACATTGTGTAGGCCTCAGGAATAGCAAACTAAAAGTTTCCTGATATTTTTACCAAAAGTTTTCTATTCTAAGTATGTAAACTTTTCATCTTGTTTTTCCTTAAACATTAATAAAGGTCATATTGCTGCATGCTGAATCAACTACAAATATTTCCTGTGAGTTGGATTTTATTTCCAAAGTTGCTGACCTGACTTCTGTGTATGACTTTGTATCAGATGACCATCTGGGAGACATCTGTTAAGCTGTAATATCTCCCAGACAGGGAACATATCCTACAGTACAAATGTAAGAAGTTGAGGTAACCTTCCACCTCTATACAAGTGTTCCTTAATAAATAGCGAACAATAAACAATAAAACACTGATCAAGTTGCTTGGATTATCTCTATAACTGTGGATAAGACCCACTTATGAATTTGGTGACCTTGTATTTGATTGCAATAAACAATAGTTCAACATTTTTGTTGTGTATCTATCTGACTTTGTTATAGCACTATGTCCCCTTATCTTATTTAAAAAACTAAAATATAGTTCATGCTGCAAACTGAGTTGTCTCATTGCTTTCAGCTATCCCAACAGGCTTTATGAAATTAATATTTCAGAAAGCAACCGTATAGATTTTACCATATATATTCAAATGTATTTGCTGGTTCCCAGCTGTATTTTTACAAGTTATATTAGTCTTAGTTAAAAAAAATAAATTAAAAAAATCTCTCAAAGAAATGCCTACACAACATAAGCAAAAAAAAATCTCAGTGGAGACAGAGGCTCCATATCCATAAATGTTGACTTTCAGAAAACTATCCAGTGAAAATTCTCTGTTAGTTATATTTTCACTTTATACCAGCACTCTCTGTAGACAAATTCATGCCTTCCCATTATGAATCCATTGATTTGGCTTGCTTCATTCTAGCATTATAGAAGTGACATAGTTGGAAAAAGCCCACTACAACACAGACATCGTAAGAGTTAGAATTTAAGTTATATCTTTTAAATTTAAACACTAGGTTTCAAATTAAGAAAATTTATCTTTTCCTTGAGGAGTATATTGTTATAGCACATTTTATGACATTAGCTAATTAGTACCAGCCTTATCTTATTCTTCAACATGGCATAATACATAGTCTTTCTGCATTTAAATCCTTCACCACTGAAGAAGACTAATTCCCAGTGAATATCACTGAACTAGAGTAATTTCCTGGTGTATTATACTGTGAAATATACTGTCATTGGCACTTAACACTATAGTTCTATGCAACAGCAGGAACGGACTTGCTAACTATAGATGTTACCATTGAACTAATTTTAGTGAGTATAATATATATGATGCGTTTGCTTGGCTTAATAAGAAGATATAAGAATGAGTTACAGGAATTTTATTTATTTATTTATTTATTTATTAGTAATTGTACTTCCACATGATTATGTTTAAATAAAATAAAACCAAAATGAAGGTCTTACAAATAGTTTGATATATAAAAGTACTTCTTTTATTACTAACAGTGTACACACTGCATTCATTCAATGATGGGAGAAAGAAAAGTAATGCACAGAAGCCTAATATTGAAGTAAAAATGGTGTCGTTCCCTATTATTTTATAGAGTCAGAGCTGGTATTACACAGAGTTAGAGAAAAGCAGGAGTCTAGAAAGCATTATGTCTCATGTTGGTGCTATATTACTAGAAAACAGGGGAAGAAACATAATTTGATTTCCAACGTTCTAATAATCTCTTCTGCTTCCTGGTTAGTATTTAGCTGGAAAGTCTGAGGACAAGAGTGCAAGCATGATCAGCCTTCAGACACAGCACTGCAGTGTCATTCACAGTTCTGAATGCGTCAGAACACAGATTCTGACCGTACACTAGACTGACCAGGCTGCAGATCTGCTAGGATTTTTTAATTATCTTGGGTAGCTGTGCTTTCCATGATCATTAGATTGGGCTAAGCTGTTCTCCTGTTACAGTGTCTAGTACAGTCTGTACTTTCATAACTTAATTTTAAAACACTCAGAAAAATCTGTTTCCTTACTTCAGTAAAATCATGCTACAGTTAACATGTCACCAGAAGTAAAGTCTTTAATAGGTCTTCATCTTGCTTTAATATAGGACTGAATCATCACTGAACTTTGCTGCTTTTGCATCAAAAATACAATTAAACAATATTTTCTAGTCCATCCAGGAAAAAAAGCTGGTTTTCCCTTCCTTTATGCTGCAGGCATCCTGAAATTACAGGATATTGGGTCTGTGGGCTTGCCTAAACTAACGTCACATCTAAGAATCGAGGAAGGCATCAGGAAGCAGTTATCTGAGTGAAACCAGACATAACAGATATCATTTTCTAAAAAAATGTAGCATCAGCTAAAAAGTCTGCTAAGAAAGTTGTGTCTTGCTGATGCTTCTCTTTTGCTGACCAGGTACATAGCAACAAAGATCAAAGATGTCTCGGCAATCTGGAAAGAGCTACTGCAAATGAAGCTCATCCATCAAATCCAACACAGTTTAAGCCAGTTGGCACTGGAACAAGTATCTGCACAGGACAGCTGGGAATCAGTGCCTTACAGGTGCAAGACAAGTACGTTTATAACAGGTCCAGTGAGTTCGTGACAGGCACACTCATTATGTGTGAGCAAATGGCACGGGCAGGTAGCTAAGTCTGGCGCTATCAGTCATTTATCTCATTTGCATATAAACATAAAAATACCTCTGACCTGCTTACTTTGCCAGTTTGTCATACCAAGTCTGAAATTAAGCCAGTCTTTCTATCAGAATGGCACAGAGGTAGAGGACCATTTATAGATTGTGAGACTGAAGCTACTCAGCCTCATCCAGTGTCTGTTGAAGTATAAAAAGTTCCTTCCATTAATTTTAATAGATTTTGGAAAAGTCGTATGTATTTTAAATATGCTGAAGCAAGACTTTGTTTTACACGATGTTTCTATAGAATCTGTCACAGATGGTTACATTCTGCAAGTATTGCTTTGAGATAAATGAATAGTATAATTTAAAGGAAACTTAAACTCAAGGCTGTCAATATTGAATATTCACAGTAGCATGTCCAGTCTAATCCAAAGATCAAGATAGTATGAATACATTGAATAAAACTTCAGGGAAGTCCTAAAAAAAAATATAGTTTATTATGAACCTTTTAAAAATTTTTTTCTAAGAAAATGTTAGCTTATCTTTAATAAATCTACCAACATGCAATATGGTTTCTTGTTTCTTTGAAATTAATTATATATTTATGAGGTATAATGGGAATATATATGTGTGTATTAACTTGTCTTTGTTTCAGAATAGAGCGTATAATTCCACTCTGTAAAGTGATAAAATTTCTGCTTTAATCTTTACTTTGGTGGCTTTTCACCATTTGAGCCAACAGCTGATGGTAAATGAAATTAATTATCTTTTGAGAAACTCAGTTTAACTGCTAAAAAAATTAATCTATTTAGCAGTATTTTAATACTGTTCAAATGAATTTAATTCACTTATTTAAAACTGTTTTACCATAGAAAATGACTGGTTTGTGTAGAAGAAACAGAATATATTCTGATTTCAGAACTGGATTGTTAGTTGTAATACAGATCCAGAAAGAATTCCTGTTAGAAAGAATTTGATGACTCTAGACAGCCAAATTTAATATGAAATTTGTACATATGTCACAGAAACTGGCATAAGTCTTGTTTGCCTGATTTATCAAGAGGGGCTGACTTGCACAGCCAAAGTACTTCTTGAGCTCCTCTTTCAGTCTCACAGGAAACACATTACTGAGCATCTCTTGGCACTTGGACATTAAATGGTGTTACAAGGAGGGACATATTCCAGATAACTTCCTGAAATAAATGATACTGTATTGACATGTAATTATGACCTGTTATGAAGTATATCTAATGATACTGCAGAGTAGATAAGACATAACATACTGCATCCTATTGCAAAACTGGGAAAACTGGGAAAGACACTAACTGATGGAATGTCAAAGCATTTCTGATTAATGAAATGCATTGTGTCACCCAGCCTGTGCCAAATTATAGGTGATCAGGACTATGTACCATAACAGCTTCTTGAACTTGTTCTAGCCCTAAAAGAGATCCATTGCATTATTTGGGTCTCAGACTTCTGCTTACACCAGTTGCTGGCACAGGTGGAATATGGCAACAAGGATGTAAAATCCAAAAGGGACAAATGCACAGAAAGTGGGAAAAGAAGGCCACAGCAGGGTGGTCCAGTTTTGAGATTTTGCAGTGGCTTCCTCAATTAACAGTACATCTCTATTCTACTCACTGTAGAGTAGAGTACTCATTATTTGTTTGACTTTACTTATTCATTCAGCTTCATTATCAGTCTGTATTTGTGATATAATTTTTCACAAGGGCATATACATGAGTCATGTATATGGATGGTTCATGTTCATCCATATTCACAAAGCTCAAAGCTTCTGCAGTTAAAACTGAGTGATAAAGTTTTAAGAGAGAAAAGACATCCTGACATACATATAATGATGTATTTGAAACATCAGCATATCTGCAATCTGAGCAGGTGGCATAAAGATATTTATCTCTGCCCATTTTGTTTTGACAAAGAAATAACAGTTATTTCCCATTACGAAGTCTTTCACTCCTTTGTAGTGAAACACACACAAATGTATGTTATAGGTTATATTTTCTAAGTCCCTCTTATTAAGGGTCATATCACATATATATGATAGCAGAACAATCAGTCCTGTTAGGGTAAAGTGTAATAATCTTTACATCTTATGCTATTCAACTCAGTAGAGTAGGATATTGAGAACAGAAAATCATTTTCCTGTCAAAATGCCAAAAGATAAATTAAATTTCTTTACCCAAAGTATTTGGACTGACAAGCTGTCAGAGCTGCTTTTCCTGATCGAAAAAGGAGAGGCTTATAGACCACAGAATAAGAAAATAATCTTTGAATTTTCTGACCTTGAGTGACCTCATTATATGTGATTTTTGGTAGTATTACACCACGTTATAAACAATTGCATTCATTATGAGGAACCAGAATTTTTTATTTCTTATTTTAACATTTCCTAGAAAATTTATTACAGTTCTAATCTACCTATAATTGCGTGGCTTTACCGCATCTGACAATATTTCTATCAAAGTTGGTAAATTTCCAGGTAACACAGTGTATAGATAGATTTACATAGATAAAATACTATTGGTAAATGACCTTTCCCTTCCTTCCATGTACAAGATGTCATTACACTGGAAATATGCTTAGAATTGTCCCTGGGTTTTTTTTATGTCTGCATAACTTTAGGCATTATGTGAAAGAGAGGACCAAAGACTTTAGTTATGTAAATAACAAAGAACTGATTTGCATCCAAAAACCTTATATTTTTTCTGTGTACATGGCAAAATTGCCTCATTAGGCAGGAAATTGTAAAGAATGTATTGCTGGGACTTTCTTCAAATGTTTGTTTATTTAAGGTGTTACAAAAATGTAACATATAGTTTGGAAAATGTAAATACAGTTTCCAAGTAGCATTTTGGCAAGCTACCAGTGGCATCTATTGGCAAAGCAAAATGTGCAAGAAGGGGTAAATAAAAGCAAAATACAGAAAAAATACAGAAGGTAAGTTAATGGGTATGCGAGGAGATCACAAGCCATTTATGAGCCAACAGCAAGCTTTTATTTTAATTAGAGCTTTGTACACAACAGGATTATAGTGCTCATAAAGGCTTCATAATTATTATATGGAAAAAAAGTAGTCATTGTACATAATGAGATATGAATTCTCAGCCCTGAAGGTTCCTCCGTAGTGTATAGCAAGTGGAAAATAAATGTGGCGGAGAGCATCAGGATTCCCTGTATTGCAGGGTCTGCCCAAAGCATGTCTCATTGAGGCATATCACCAACATATGCCAGTCAGAACAAGCAAACAAATTGCACGACACAACTAGAAGGCTCAGTCCTACTGTTTAGTTACAGACAAATTAATAATGCCTGCAGAAGATGTCTAGAATGGAAAACATCTGTGTCCACCGATATATTTAGACTGTTCTGGTGTTTAAAATAGTGTCTTAGACTATGAAAACACCAGGGAATTATGTGAAGAAAGATTCTCACTAAGGAATAGCTCCCATTATTAGAGGCAGACTTTGGGATCATTATCACCTACATTTATATATCCATCTTAGGTACTTTGGAGTTTAGGACTCTGTAAGCAACAAAATAAAACATAACTTTTACAGGACAGATAAGACTGTCACTTCATAGGGAAACTAACATTTGGCACCTAAGCAAGATGATTTAAACAAGCTGGTATGAACATGCCTGATATTGGGCACATTGGTGACAGCCAGAACTCTGCTCCATATAAATATAGGGAGCAATGAATTTCCACAGGATTCCCAAGTAGACTAATTTAGAATATGTACATGTGCTGCAACATGTAAGGTGCACTAGTCTAGAACGTATAAGGAATATGTAATCCCTACAAAACCATCTCTTGAAAGTCAGGCTAGGCAAGGCATGTAACTTTTTTTGAATTAGGCTCTGCCACTTATAAAAGTAAAACTCGATTATCAATTCCAGTACATACTGTAGAGAAGCAAGAGTCTTCTGACAAAGCTGTGCTTATAAATAGCAGATGTTGAGAACCTCCTGGACACAGGATATTCTTCCTTCTTTATGTTAAATTTGTATAGTCCTAGGAATGGAACTAAGCCCTATGTGTCACTATTTCACTGAATATTAACATTTACTCAAAGTAACAGAAGAAATAGCAGCAGTCACTAACTGTAAACTATTGCAGTACAGAAAGAAATTTAATTTGTCACATGCCATTTCCTCTTTTTAATTCTTGTTTGACTCTGGATTATATATCAGACCACTGGCCAGGCACAGTAAACGAGGGCTAAGATTTCTCTGAGACACTGAGTTGGGAAAGTATGCCCAGATGCTGTGAGCAAGCTGTGCTGGTGCAGTAAGCTGTGCTGATTCACTGGAACTCTTATCCCCTAAAAGTACTTGCAAAAGTAAGTAAAATCCATGCAAACCACTGTATGAGAAACTGTCACTCCCAACAACATGGTGAAATCCCCACTTATTCTACTAAGTGCCTAACATCAAATATAATCCATTTATGTGAGCTCATAAAGTCCTGCAGCTGTCACCAGGAGCTGGATCAGGCTCAGTGCCCAGCTAAGGAACTTGATGCAGAGATTAGTAAGAGATATTCTTCAGCCTGTATCATATATGTAGTTGTGAGCATAATCTTCTTTTATGAGCCAAACCCAGAAGTCCACCTGCATGGAATTTCAGCAGATTCAAAGCAAAGCTATGCCCTACCTTTCCTGTTTTGCCAGGCTGGCCTACAGTTCAGTGATGGGCAGTTCCAACTACCATGCTAGTACAGCAGGTTTAAAGGACTGCCACACATTACACTAATTTAATGCATACCTATGTTACTGCCTGGATCAGAAGTGGGAGCAAGGAAATTCTTGCTCTTTTCACGCTCAATTTTGGTTGAAAAACAGCAAGTCACATTGGGTTGCTCTATTCATGACAGGATTTAATCTAAAGAGGGAAGACATCCATGCCTCATTAAAACAACGGGTTTTTTTAAATTTCTCCTCTGTGATAGTTTCACTGGGCTGGCCCTT